>NW_025255523.1:0-1890 GCF_018294505.1 Triticum aestivum
CCCAACAGTGGCATCCGAGCCTGGTTTTATGCGTTGATGCTATGCACGAGTAGAACACAAGTGAGTTGTGGGCGATATAAGTCATACTGCTTACCAGCATGTCATACTTTGGTTCAGCGGTATTGTGAGATGAAGCGGCCCGGACCGACATTACGCGTACGCTTACGCGAGACTGGTTTCACCGTTCGGAGCACTCGTTGCTTAAAGGTGACTGGCGGGTGTCTGTCTCTCTCACTTTAGTTGAACCGAGTGTGGCTACGCCCGGTCCTTGCGAAGGTTAAAACAGCACCAACTTGACAAACTATCGTTGTGGTTTTGATGCATAGGTAAGAACGGTTCTTGCTAAGCCCGTAGCAGCCACGTAAAACTTGCAACAACAAAGTAGAGCACGTCTAACTTGTTTTTGCAGGGCATGTTGTGATGTGATATGGTCAAGACATGATGTGATATAATGTGTTGTATGAGATGATCATGTTTTGTAACCGAGTTATCGACAACTGGCAGGAGCCATATGGTTGTCGCTTTATTGTATGAGATGCAATCGCCATGTAATAGTTTTACTTTATCACTAAGCGGTAGCGATAGTCGTAAAAACAATAAGTTGGCGAGACGACAACGATGCTACGATGGAGATCAAGGTGTCGCACCAGTGACGATGGTGATCATGACGGTGCTTCGAAGATGGAGATCACAAGCACGGTGCTTCGGAGATGGAGATCACAAGCACAAGATGATGATGGCCATATCATATCACTTATATTGATTGCATGTGATGTTAATCCTTTATGCATCTTATCTTGCTTTGATTGACGGTAGCATTATAAGATGATCTCTCACTAAAATTTCAAGACAAAAGTGTTCTCCCTGAGTATGCACCGTTGCGAAAGTTCTTCGTGCTGAGACACCACGTGTTAATCGGGTGTGATAGGCTCTACGTTCAAATACAACGGGTGCAAAACAGTTGCACACGCGGAATACTCAGGTTAAACTTGACGAGCCTAGCATATGTACAGATATGGCCTCGGAACACAGAGACCGAAAGGTCGAGCGTGAATCATATAGTAGATATGATCAACATAGCGATGTTCACCATTGAAACTACTCCATCTCACGTGTTAATCAGACATGGTTTAGTTGCTTTGGATCACGTAATCACTTAGATGATTAGAGAGATGTCTATCTAAGTGGGAGTTCTTAAGTAATATGATTAATTGAACTTAAATTTATCATGAACTTAGTCCTAATAGTATTTTGCAAATTATGTTGTAGATCAATAGCTCGCGTTGTTGCTTCCCTGTTTATTTCTGATATGTTCCTAGAGAAAAATTATGTTGAAAGATGTTAGTAGCAAAGATGCGGATTGGATCCGTGATCTGAGGATTATCCTCATTGCTGCACAGAAAAAATTATGTCCTTGATGCACCGCTAGGTAACAGACCTATTGCAGGAGCAGATGCAGACGTTATGAACGTTTGGCTAGCTCAATATGATGACTACTTGATAGTTTAGTGCACCATGCTTAACGGCTTAGAATCGGGACTTCAAAGACGTTTTGAACGTCATGGACCATATGAGATGTTCCAGGAGTTGAAGTTAATATTTCAAGCAAATACCCGAGTTGAGAGATATGAAGTCTCCAACAAGTTCTATAGCTAAAAGATGGAGGAGAATCGCTCAACTAGTGAGCATGTGCTCAGATTGTCTGGGTACTACAATCGCTTGAATCAAGTGGGAGTTAATCTTCCAGATAAAATAGTGATTGACAGAATTCTCTAGTCACCATCACCAAGTTAGTAGAACTTCGTGATGAACTATAGTATGCAAGGGATGACGAAAGTAATTCCCAAGCTCTTCGTGATGCTGAAATCGACGAAGGTAGAAATCAAGAAA
>NW_025255524.1:0-1890 GCF_018294505.1 Triticum aestivum
TTTTTTTTTGAGAAACACAAGGGATAATCCAACTTGCTGGCGCAACCAGACGCCTGCCTAAATGGGCTGGCACATTGCTCCAGGAGGCCACTGACTCATGTCTTTATATGTTTTTTGACTTTTTTTTGCTTTCTTTACTTTTGTTTATACTTCCGAAAATGTATATATTACAAAAAGCAATTTACAATTTTTTTTGCAAAAATGGTAGCCATGCATCAAAACATGTTAATTGTGTATATAAAAAATGTTTCTGATGTATACAAAAATGTATAATATGTATGCAAAAAAGTAGACATAAAAATATAAGTTTTAAAAAATGTTAATCATGTATTTGAAAAATGTTAAACATGTATATAAAAAATATTTCTGATGTATAAAAAATATCTACAATGTGTATGAAAAAGTAGACATTCAAAAGTACATGTTTAAAAAAATTAATTATGTATATAATTTTTTTAAATCGGAGAGTATGTACGCGAAGTGTGTAGTATATAGGAATGTTAAATCAGAGAGTATGTACGCGAAGTGTGTAGTATATAAGAATATTGGGAAAATGTTAATCTTGTATTTGAGGAATGTTAACCTGTATTAAAAAATTAATCTTGACGTATATGAAAAGTTTACAATCTTTAAAAAAATGTAGATACGTGTTTAAAAATAAAAGGAAATAAAAAACTGAAGATAAAAAGGGAACAATAAAAACAAAGTGAAAAACAGTTCAAAGAGAAAAAATGAGGAAGAATCAAAAGAAAATTAAAAAGAAAGAAAAATAAAACATAAAAAACAGGGAAAAGACCGACATAAACATTAACACGAACCCAACAGTGAAAACCAAACAAAGTAACCCACACAGAAAAAACTGGGTTGAAACGCGTGAAAACCCGGAAAAGGGAATAAAATGTCATGACCTAGTACACTAATGGGCCATCATGGTCACGTAGCGCCTTAGGCGGCCAGAGTGTACATCTTGCTATAAGTGAGAAATAGATCCCGCGATACATAACCTTCCGTCAAATTCGTGATAGATAGCCATTGCGGGGAACCCTAGTTTCACGCAACGTAGCATGAAATACAGCTCTTCTCCTACAAAATGTGAACCTTCCCGCTAGCTTTGTTAGTAGACGCATTGTTTAATGGTTTAGAACTTTCCATCCGGTTTTGGCCGAGATCACTAATTAAGGGGTATCCATTACAAAGGTCACTATCACTTTCCTAGGGGTTGACTAGTGGCGTATTGCATGTGCGTCACTTCTTGCAACCTGGGAGTTTTCCTTTCTATATTGGATTTCTTGTGTGTCCAAATCCAAGCCAGAAGGGGCAAGAAAATTAAAACCAAGCCAGGAGTAACTTGTTTTTCACCCTTTTCTTCATTTCTGAGAGGCCCACTCGTGGAAGCAAAAATGTGCCTCCACGAGAAGTAAATTTGTGCCTGCCATGGAAGGAAAAAAACACGTTTTTTTTCCTTTTCCGAGTGCCTCTCGTGGAAGCAAATCCATGCTTCCCATGGAAGAAGAAAAATTGTGTTTTTTCATGCATAAACAATTGGACTTTTTTCCTCCAAAACATTGGGAAAATCACGCGAAAACAAAAAAACATCTAAAACCCAAAACGCGTACAGAAAAATAAAAAAAATCCCGAGGGAGGGCCCAACATGAGACATATGGCCGCAGTTGCGGGCATGCGATGTGTCGCCCACTCATCCACCAAAGCGGCCTATGCGGGGCTCGTGCAAGGGCTAGTCCTTGATCAGTTGCTCTCGGTTTCAGAGGTTCGGTCATTGTTTTATTCCTTTCCTTTTTTTTCTATGTTTTCCTGTCTATTTTTCGGGTTTTTTGTTGAACTTTTTCATAATCACAGACTCTTTTCAAATATGTGAACATTGTATATCAA
>NW_025255525.1:0-1890 GCF_018294505.1 Triticum aestivum
AAGGACATAGATTTTATTTTTCAACGAATTTATATGCACTGGAGCATGCGCATTTAGTTCATATTTGAATTATGCACATAAATGCATTGAAAACTCAGTTAATGCATAAAAATGTCCAAACGAACCCCGAAAAATCACAAAAAATCACACAAAACTCATGTTGTTCTATGTTGACATGAGAAAAAAACTTGAAAGCAATAAGAGGCAATGGATATCGTTTCATCCCCAAAGGTGGCATGTTCCCTACCGAAAACCATCATGCTTGTTGTGAGAAGCTCCGGTTTGTGAGAAGCATATACCCAAACCTGCCCCAAATGGACAAAATTTGTACCACAGTATGTTGATGCCGCTCCATGATAGCATGCCAAGTTTCATGAATTTCAGACGAGTTTAGGATTTACTAGAATTAAAAAACCAGGCATCTCACTGTTTTGCCGGCAATCAACGGTGCCATGGTGTTTGAAATTCATTCCCATTTCTTGCATGGGACCTAAGCATGCAACAAGGACAAAGATTTGATTTTTCAATGAATTTAAATAAATTGGAGCATGCGCATGTAGTTCAAATTTGAATTATGCACATAAATGCATTGAAAACTCAGTAAATGCATAAAAATGTCCAAACGAACCCCGAACAATCACAAAAATTCACACAACACTCCTGTTGTTCTATGTTGACACGAGAAAAAACTTGAAAGCAATAAGAGGCAATGGATATCGTTTCGTCCCCAAAGGTGGGACGTTCCCTACCGAAAATCATCATGCTTGTTGTGAGAAGCTCTGGTTTGTGAGAAGCATATACCCAAACCTGCCCCAAATGGGACAAAATTTGTACCACGGCATGTTCATGCCGCTCCATGAAAGCATGCCAAGTTTCATGAATTTCAGATGAGTTTTGGATTTACTAGAAATTAAAAACCAGGCATCTCACTGTTTTGCCGGCAATCAACGGTGCGCTTGTGTTTGAAATTCATTCCATTTTCTTGCATGGGACCTAAGCATGCACCCAAGTACATAGATTTTAATTTTCAACGAATTTATATGCACTGGAGCATGCGTATTTAGTTCATATTTCAATTATGCACATAAATGCATTGAAAACTCAGTTAATGCTTAAAAATGTCTAAACGAACCCCGAAAAATCAGAAAAAAAATCACACAACACTCCTGTTGTTCTATGTTGACATGAGAAAAAAACTTGAAAGCAATAAGAGGCAATGGATATCGTTTCATCCCCAAAGGTGGCACGTTCCCTACCGAAAACCATCATGCTTGTTGTGAGAAGCTCCGGTTTGTGAGAAGCATATACCCAAACCTGCCCCAAATGGACAAAATTTGTACCACAGTATGTTGATGCCGCTCCATGATAGCATGCCAAGTTTCATGAATTTCAGACGAGTTTAGGATTTACTAGAATAAAAAAACCAGGGATCTCACTGTTTTGCCGGCAATCAACGGTGCCATGGTGCTTGAAATTCATTCCCATTTCTTGCATGGGACCTAAGCATGCACCCAAGGACAAAGATTTGATTTTTCCAATGAATTTATATGCACTGGAGCATGCGCATGTAGTTCAGATTTGAATTATACACATAAATGCATTGAAAACTAAGTTAATGCATAAAAATGCCCAAATGAACCCTGAAAAATCACACAACACTCCTGTTGTTCTATGTTGACACGTGAAAAAAACTTGAAAGCAATAAGAGGCAATGGATATTGTTTCGTCCCCAAAGGTGGGACGTTTCCTACCGAAAACCATCATGCTTGTTGTGAGAAGCTCTGGTTTGTGAGAAGCATATACCCAAACCTTCCCCAAATGGGCCAAAATTTGTACCACGGCATGTTCATGCCGCTCCATGAAAGCATGCCAAGTTTCATGAATTTCAGA
>NW_025255526.1:0-1890 GCF_018294505.1 Triticum aestivum
TAAATTATAATTTTAAATACTTTTTCATTCAAACCTGGCATGGATGTCTATCATGGGCATGCCCACCTGCTAGCAAAAGTTGGTGTCATTGCAAGAATGTAGAAATAAATACCATGTTGAATGTAGGGTGTTCGGGTAGGTCAGAAGGCTTCATTTGAGAACACCTTGTCTACCGACAACTATAAAAGGACCCTAATTTTTTCGTTGGCTTGTATGATTAATTGAATGGACCATGCAAAGTCGTTTTGGTGTTCAACAGATTTTGCATTTTCTAGACTTTTGTAGGTTAAAAAAAGGCTGATAAATTGCCGGACGTCTCGCAACTTGCATACTGTGTCGGAAATCATTCAAATATGACATGGATGCCTGCCATGAGCATGCCCACCTGCTTGCCAAATTTTGGGCCATTTCAAGAATATTCAAAAATCGACCATGCTGAATGGATGGTGTTCGAGTAGGCTAGAAGGTTGCATCTGATAACACATTGTTTCTTGACATCCTTGAAATGGCCCAATATTTTTTTTCACAGCCTTATAGGACCAATTCAAAGCACCATGCCAGGTTGTTTGAGTTTTCGACAAGTTTTGTATTTTCTGTAGATTTCTCGGTGAAAAAAGGCCGATAAATGGTCGAGCATGTCGCAACATGCATGCTGGGTCGCAAGTCATTCAAACCTAGCATGGATGCCTACCATGAACATTCCCACCAGGTGAAAAAAAATTGGGGACATTTCTAGGATGTCCAAAAAGCACCATGTTCCATGTAGGGCGTTTGGGTACGTCAAAAGGCTCCGTTCGAGAGCATATTTTTCCGACATCCATCATATGGTTCCAATTTTTATAGCCTCATATGACCAATTCTAGGAACTATGCCAAGTTGCATGGATTTTTGATAAGTTTTCCGTCTTTTGGAGTTTTCCGGTCAAAAAGGTCAATAAATGACCAGACATGTCACAACAGGCATACGGTATCAAAAGTCGTTCAAACCTGATGCCTACCATGGTCATGCCAACCTGCTCGAAAAAGTTGGGGTCATTTCAAGAATGTCCAATGAAACACCATGTTCAGAAGGCCAAAAGGGTACGGCTGAGAGCACTTTATTTATCTACATCTTTGAGATGGCTCCTTTTTCCATTGGCATGTATTACCGATTAAAGGAACCTTTCCAAGTTGTTTCGATTTTCGACAAATTTTCATTTTCGGTCAAAAAAGACTGATAAATGTCCGGATGTGTCGCAACTTGCATATGGTGGCGAGGCGTGGCGAGGTGGGCGGCCGAGGAGGAGCGCGGGGGAACCACTTCTCTTTTCGAGCTCCAATACATGTTGAAGAGAACCCCTTATAAAGAGGTACAACTCCTCTTCAATTAGCAATGTGAGATTAAACTTCCCACTACACCTAGTCCCATATAACCCACATGGACCCTTAGAGATTTTTGAAATTGTTAGATGGACCCTAGGTCCACCCTAATATTTCAACAAATAAGCTGTCGGTAATTAGATATTCACGTATTCCCCTCGATTTAATACAGTTAGCATTCTATTGTCTACTTCCGTGGAGAAACATCCTATTGTAGGCATACTTTATTATTAAACACAAGTACTTTGCTGGTAATTTCTTTGCCTTTTCCTTTGTATATGTGTATCTACACATCTACTTTCAAGCTGGGTAGAAAGAGTTTTCTTAGGGATAGGTAGAGAAGGTTAGTCCACGTGAAGCACTGAAAAACAGGAGTTCAAATTGTTTCTTTTTAACGCAGAAAAGGAATCCTAATGCTTGATTAAGTTACAGGAATCATAGATGACTTCAGCACAAACAAATTCTGAGCAGACTCTACTTTATATTATAGGTTTTGTCTTTTATTATCCCAGCCGTTAGTATCTAAAATTTA
>NW_025255527.1:0-1889 GCF_018294505.1 Triticum aestivum
CTCTTTAGTTGCATTCTGACCCTCGTCTATCAATTGATAGTCAAGAGTATGCGTGCGTTCGTTTATCGATGCCTATTACTCTTGTGGTCCGTCAAGCCATTCTATCGCAGAACGACTAGGAGAAACAAACTCCAGTACCTCTTCCATATCCAGGATTGGGTCAAAGAAGTTGTGCTCCGCAGATCAAATTGCTAATCCAGCTTTTGTTCTGTTCTACCTTGGAGTATTACCATCTTTAAATCGGGATTGTTATAGGAATTGCACACCATCCTATGAACTCCTGGTACAGTGATACTTCTTGTCGTCATTAGTCATTCCTCGGTCTTCGTGTTGATGCAACCGGAATACCGACAAATGAATTGTGATGTGTGAAATCAATACGCCTAGCAACCTCGTTGCTGGGTAGTTAAAAGACAATAATTTTATTCTTAGTGTGTTGGTTATTGAATCATCATTCTAAGATTGATCGTGCTACCTAGTCCATTCTCCTGGTTCACCCCTCGATCGATGAGTTAGGATTATTTCAAATTCTTGCTCTATTGATCATATCGTCTTGCCCTGAAAAGCAAGATTGTTCTCGAGCTTAGTAACATACCGGTGGCTCGTGATTTTCTGAATATCCTCTCAGAAGTATTACCAGGTTGTCACCTGACCGCTATGTTGAGCTCGTGATCAAGTTGGTTTCTTGTGAACCACCTTCTCTCCAAGAATCGGTGTTAGATATCCCTGAGCTAGTTGGTTAAGCTAAACAATAACTTGGAGGGTTGGAAGATAAAAGCTTGCCTGACTTAGTTCGTTCCAAAGGGATATTCTTGTGTAGTGTGTGTTGAAGAAAGATGATATCTTCATCGATTGGTCCCTGTGATCAGTTGCTGGACCTATTGTCTTATCAATCCTTTGATTTGAGTGTGGGCTATCGTCAAATCAAGTCAGAACCAACGATGTTCGTAATGTTGTCTTACTCGTGGTTGATCCCTCGAGCATACACCATTATATCTTTTGGGGCTGACCAATGCTATCACCGTGTTCACACGATGGTGGAAGTCCAGTGATACGGAAATTCCGATGAGTTGTTGTTGAGCCCATTGACAACATTCTTATCTCCTCCATGATGTTGTTGAACATTAAGTTAGTGTTGGAAACTTTTGAAAGCATTTTCTTCATGCCCCGTTCATGAAGTATATGTTTGGATAAAAGGAGTGACTTCCTTTGATTCACGTGCATTTGATGTAAGTTGCCGACGTGAATTCGAGAAAGCATGTTTTTGCCTCCTCTGGAACCATCCCAAGTCAGTTATGCACGTGCGAAGTATTCTGTGGTTTGATAGACTGATCATCTTCATTCCATATGTGTATCCTAGCACATCAAGCCACCGACTGATTTGTTCAAGGAGAAGGAGTATCTTCATAAGAGCTAATCCGGACTTATGAAAGAACTTCGATATCCTCAATGATGGCTCCCAACCAGAACTCGGTAGTGTTTTATTGTAAGACTACCATGTGGGCATGCTTGTCTGGGACAACGTGTTCACATGTTTGTAGCAGAACCAGCTCATGTTTTGGAGCTTGCTATCGTAGTTCATTTCCCGAGAATCTCGCAACGTCATCTCGTCGATTTGTGTTGCAAACTTTCATTTTTCTTCCTAGACTCGATGAGTCTGGAATATCCTGACACCAACCAGATCTGAGTCTCAGGCAGATATGATGGTTGGAACATTTCCCAAGAACTATAATATTGGTCCCTCGATAACCGGTAAAGTGGATGTCGTGGCCAACACACCCAGCCGGAAGACCTATTATTGTAGTATCTTGGTTGAGGAAGTTAGCCACCTCCCCATAAGGATTTCGTAGGATTTACCTCCGTAACTGTTCCTTATGGATTCTATTGCT
>NW_025255528.1:0-1889 GCF_018294505.1 Triticum aestivum
GCGGTTCATATCATGTCCTCGATGTCCTGCACTCCACCTTGGTCATCATTGAGGGTGTCTGTTGGGCAAACATCAACGTCAAAGCAGAGAAATGGCGTCACACCAAGGGACATGGCAGCATTTAAGAAATGGAAATACATAACTAGTACTCCCTCTGTAAAGAAATATAAGAGCGTTTACATCACCGCTTTAGTGATCTAGACGCACTTATATTTGTTTACAGAGGGAGTATATGTGATAGTGTTACCAGTGCAAGAGAGAGAAATTGCAATCTTACGCAATTTGAATATCATGTTTATCTTACTATTACAAGTGTGTGTTTATTATAAACGACATGGCAGGCAGCTCAGGTCTGCACCTGTCATCATTTTGCCCATACATATACATACATACAGCAAGAGAGGCAAAACTTAGCAGATTGGAAGGCTTGTTGTACAGGGGCATGATCACCAACGAAATAGTAGAGTAGTATTTCAGGATGGTGCTATATATTCTGTAGCAAACAAAGTTGTACGCTCCATACAAAGTGATGTAATAATACCAGACATAATTGCCATAGAAAGGCTAGCATGTGGGAATCGCTACAAGTGCTCATGTTGTCTTGTCAAATCTCATACTGAGCACACACACATAAATTGTTGCACTAGTGAAAACAAGCAGCATCTATGGGTACGTAATTGATGGCCGGGACACACACGACATAATAGATACCTTAAGGAGCTCCATGGCGTGGACGCCCATGGAAGAGGCGGCACACAACAGCCTGCGCCTGAGGACACCAACATTGTCAAGTTAGTATGCTTGGTTAGTATCATCAACCTGAAGATAAATCTGCTGCAGAGTTTTCAGTTTCCTGAAGAAGGAAGGAACTAAAAGTTTCAGATTTCTGCAGTTTTATCTGTCTGTGAAGATAAGATGCAGCAAGCAAGCAAGCAAGCAAAATATGGAGTATCAAGTTTCCTAGTGCTCCCTCAAATTGTAAGATTTGCTATGCATGCTCGTGTCAGTATTTTTTTTTAGTTTTTGAAGGAATTTGCTCATGTGAAGATTTCGGTATGAGATACATGGAGCTTTTTCAGAGTTGTTTTTTTCTTTCTGTAATACATGTGAAGACTTGGGTATGAAAAATGGAGTTTTTTTCATAGTGAAAAGTGATCTTTTTGGTGTCGTTTTGTTGTTGCTCTAATCGGCATGTATCTCATACTGGAAGACTTTGGTAATTGATGGTCGGGACATGAGAGAAAGCAGACTGAGTTACCTTGACGGTCTCCATGGCGTCCGCAACGGCAGCGGGGTCTCGGAACAGCAACATTACCAAGTTAGTATCAACCTGAAGAATAATCTGCAGAGTTGTTAGTTTTTCTGAAGAAGGAAGTAAAAGTATGAGATTTTTGCAGTTCTGTCTAGCTCCGTCCGAATACAAGTTGCAGCAGCAAGCAAACACGGATAGATGGGCGTTGACAAGCTCACCATGATTATTTTGCAGCCAGTGCCGAACAACGCCGTGCCTCGTTGCTCGAAGGGAGACACACACGATGAGCCCCTTGTCCTCTGCATTAACCGGGGATGATGCAGTACCGAATCAATCATGCTGCTGCACAAGGACATGATAAATAACAAATCTTGAGTCAAATGGAAAATCTTGAGCTCCAATCATAATGAGAGAAAAGAGGAAATCATGCCAATGATTCTGAAACAATAGCATAAGGCAAAAGAATAGGAGTATTTTAGCATAAGGCAATGATCCTGAAAACAGCGGGCAATCGAGCTGTCTAAGCCCAAACAATAGCAAATGTTGAGAACACATTTGCAACACAGAGACACCCATTGGTGATTTCGTGCGGACATGTCGAGAGCACAACACACACATGGGGTAGAGATGAACATGA
>NW_025255529.1:0-1889 GCF_018294505.1 Triticum aestivum
AAATAATATGTATGGACGGACATTCTCTCACTGAAGCACACTACACAGTTCTATAGAATTCCGCCTTGGTGGCTCCGTATATGGATGAACACAAGAATTTGCTACACTCCAAACACCCAGAGCGGTCTGATGACTGGATTACACGTGAACAAACCAGGAGTTTTGCCAGCTGGTTGCAGACACGTACCATGCATGACGCCTCTATTGAAGCTGACCTGTACTTGTTGTTCCAGTTACCATCTTCGAATATAATGACTTTCAAAGGGTACGAGATAAATGGTAATACATTTTACACGATCGCCCAAGATAAGAAGAGCACCAACCAAAACAGTGGTATCCGCTTTGATGCAGAAACCAAGACGGGAAAGGAAACATATTATGGTTATATACATGACATATGGGAACTTGACTATCGACGTGGTTTGAAGGTCCCTTTGTTTCGGTGCAAATGGGTCAATATGACACGAGGCAAGGTAACGGAAGACCCGCAGTACGGAATGACAACAGTGGATCTCAACAATCTTGCGTATACAGACGAACCATTCGTCCTAGCCAATGATGTGGCACAGGTTTTCTATGTGAAGGACATGTCTACCAAGCCGAGAAAAAGAAAAGATAAGGAAGCGAATGCATCATACGATGAGCCAAAGCGGCACATAGTTCTTTCTGGGAAGAGAAACATCGTGGGAGTGGATGACAAGACAGACATGTCAGGATATTATGAAAAGTTTGATGAAATTGCTCCATTCACAGTGAATATTTACCCGAGCATCTCGTTAAATGATGAAGATTTTCCATGGTTACGGCGCAAGACACACGCAAAGAAAAAGTTTCACACCCAAAGATCTGGGATGTGATCGGCTTCACTATGATCACTTTCTTCTATGTTTCACACCCAGGGGGAATCTCTGTAATAGTTAGGGTAGTTATGTGTTTTGGCATTTAAAACGCGAAGAAATTTTATGTGCAAACAAATTCTTTCATGCATTTACTGATTTTTTCAGCTAAAAAGGCATTTCATTTTTTAAATAACATAAGCACTACCAAATTGAATATAATGACAAAACACACTAATATTAACCATAATAAAAAATAATCACTGAAAAATGTATTTTTAAAGTTAAGTTATTCTCAAACTAGTGATTCACGCAAATTTCAAATAATTCAAAATTTAAACTATTCAAATTTAAAAACTACCGGCACTAACTGAAAGTTTCTAATTTTGTGTACCTAAATCAAAAATATTCACAAAGAAACTCTAAATACAGCAAAAAACAACTAAAAATAAATAAAACAAAATAAATAAAGCAGAAAAGAAAAACTAAATGAAAAAAAGCCCACCTGCCGGGCCATAGCGGCCTGCATACGACTAGAAACCCAACCTGTTGTTGGGCCAGGATGCAGGCCCGCAAGCCCAATAGGCCCCACAGGGCAAAGTAGCAGAGGTAGGCCCAGAAGGCCTACTTTAGAGAGGAGCTCGAGACAGCAGCGGCGGCGGGGCTTATAAGCAGGTGCGAGCGCCCTTCGGCTAGCGAGGTGGGACTAAACTTCTGCGCCCCACGCCTGGCAGCGCACCCCCTTTAGTACCGGTTCGTGGCACCAACCGGTACTAAAGGGGGGGGGGGTTCTTTAGTACCGGTTGTAGCCACCACCCGGTACTAAAGGCCTGCCCTTCCCGCCGCTTGGCCTGGCCAAAACAGGCCTTTAGTACCGGGTGGTGGCTCCAACCGGTACTAAAGGTGCCTTCTATATATACAACACTTCGAAAAATTTCATTCTCCCTCTGTTTCTTCCTCTGTTTCCCCATTGAAGCACTGCCCGCCCCGATCGATCGACGCCGTCGCCGCCCCCATCCCCGTCGTCGTCCCCGTCCAGCGCCGCCCCGGTCG
>NW_025255530.1:0-1889 GCF_018294505.1 Triticum aestivum
CGGCGTCCGTCGTCGCTACCGCGACGTCGTCCGCCTCGACTCGCGTAACCCTAAGATAGACAGGGTGGCTGTGGTGTCACGTGCTCGTCTCGGCGTCCGTCGTCGCTACCTCGACTCGCGTTACGCTAAGATAGGGTGGTAGTGGTGTCACGTGCTCGCTACCGCGACGACGTCCGCCTTTATTAAAACTCAATGATGTTCAGAATACAAATAATGTTTGGTAAACACCCTAGCCACATGTGGTGACCAACTGGCAGTGAAACAACGGCCATCACCAAATCATGAGCTTCAAAGTTATACTCCCTATACTCAAACATAAAAGTAACGTTCCTAAAGTCATTGCTTCGATGCTTGATATCATTGATCACCGTTGCATAAACTGTGGTTGCCTCCATGTTGCTATTCATCACTACCTAAGACGGGCGATAACCAGGCTTCGGATGTTTACATCCTTTGCTTTTTTTTTTGAGTAACGTTTACATCCTGATAGCTCCTATTGGGCGCTTTAAGCGCCGCTCAGACAAACCGGCGCCCGCTACAGTATCTAGTGGGCCGGCCCATGAACGGAATAGGCAGCGAATAGTCTAGCGAAAAAACCCAGCAAAAAATTGATAGTTCAGGGATTCGAACTAGCGCCGCAATATTGGAAGTTGGGTGTAGCTAACCACCACGCCTTCGGGATGCAAGCGGTTTGTGGCAACGTACAATCTTTAAGAAACATCGTAAGAGTCCTATTAATCTATTACGTACTACACACTAGCACCCAGATTTTTGAATTATTTTGGAGAATTTGTTTTTCCGTAAAAAAAGTTCATCAATTTTTGAAACAAGTTCACGAATTTGGAAAAAAGTTCATCGATTTTGAAAAAAAGTTGATCGAATTTTAAAAAAAGTTCATTGAATTCGAAAAAAGTTCACCGAATTAGAAAAAAAGTTCACCGAGTTTGCAAAAAGTTCAATAAATTTCAGATAAGTTCATCAAATTTGAAAAAAAAGCACCGATTTGGAAAAGTTCATCGAATTTGAAAAAAGTTCATTGGTTTTGAAAAAAGTTCACCAAATTAGAAAAAAAGTTCACCGAGTTTGAAAAAAGTTCATAAAATTTGAAAAAAGTTCATCGAATGTAAAAAAAAGTCCACCAAATTCGAAGAAAATACTCAAACTGAAAAATTCATCAATTTGGAAAAAGTTCGCGCATTTAAGAAAATGAAGAAAGGGAAAAGTAAAGTAAAAGAACAAGAAAAAGGAAATAGTTCCGTCAACTCAAGGGAATAAAAAGGGGAAAGGAATTATGTTTACACATTGCATCGAGGTGGCCTAGTGGTTACACGGGTGTGCTTTGAATCGAGAAGTCTCGAGTTCGAGACCAGGCGGCGCCTTTTTTTGACATTTAACAGAAAAAGCAAAGAATTAAATGGGCCAGCCCAGCACGGAGGGGGGGTGTGCGCCCTGTAATAACATGTATGCCTGTAACGGGCGCCACGGGCGCCAAATAGGAACCAGATTACATCCTTTGCTAACGCTAAGACTTCATTACACGCCGCGAGTCCTACTAGGGCTTGCCTGCAGGGAGCAGGTATTGGACCGGCCCAGTAGCCACGGCGTCATATCGCGTTTTTTTCTTTAGTTTTGTATTCACATTTTTATTTTTCATTTTCGTTTTATTTATATAGATCTTGTTTAAAATTTACAAATATTTGAAATATTTTTATATTACAAAAAATACTTTACATAAAATTTATAAAATTCTAATAGTGCATTTATAAAAATATTAAATGTGTATAGAAAATTGTTTTTGATATATATAGAAAATGTACAATGTGAATTAGAAGATGTATAAAATGTTAATACTTTTTCTGAAAAATTTAATCCTGTGTATGAAAAATATT
>NW_025255531.1:0-1889 GCF_018294505.1 Triticum aestivum
AAAAAAAATACGAGGTCAGTGCTTCCATAGAAGTAACAAGATGCAAGCTTAGTTCTTAGGTTACAAATTTTTAAATACTAGTACTGCTATCAGCATTTATAAATACTAGTGAACTTGAACTTGTGGTCTATCGAGACCTAAACTGATTGTGTTACAAGCACAAACACAAAATCCAATGAAGGTGGTATAAGTACATGTTAGAAAGATAATTAAGTTCAGGTATATTAATTGGGAGATGTTCAAAAAGAAACTTTTAAAACGTTTTTATTAAAAAGATGAGTACTACACAACATCTATACTCACTATGACGATGTGTTTGTACTTCTCCACTGCCAGTGAAGAATCACCTACCGTCACGCTATCTACGTGAAGATGTGACCCTTCCCAAATATTGGAATTGATATGACAAGTAACAGTAGACAGTGTTGTAACAATATTTTTTCCTTAGAGCTTTTTTGGAGCAAGAAGTTTGAACATGTGGCGATGATTTATTTTTTGCAGACACTAAATATTTGAACCTTTTGTGCAAGTATGTTTGAACTAAGGAGAAGAGAGCATAACAAGGGAAGTGAAGCAATGGCATGTGGTACAGAAATTTTCTTCTCATAAACATGCACATCTTTTTGACTTTTTTGATACAAAAATTCCTGACAAAGGCTCATATGAAATAAGAGAATACGAAACATTTGTTTTGAGGGAAAAATTAACTACACAAGAGATTTTGAGACAAACTACTAGACCTGATTTTTTTTGCAAAGAAGTCATACCATTTCTGCAGTGATGGAGGTATCGCCGCTGGCAATACTTGGCGCATAGGAGAACCTGCACTGCTGGATTTGTCGAGAGAGGACTGAGGGCAACACGTTCCCATGGTTTTTTTTTCTGGAGTAGTCTCTCTCGGTGAGTGAAAATGCACAGGGAGCAAGAGCAACCATTAACATGATTAGTTAAGATCCTCAATCTGAATAACCTTGCATATTCTTTGGTTAGCACCTAAAGTACAGATCACAACCGAAAAATGCTCCAAGTATTGTAAGCTATAGCAATTAGTAAGCAAGAAGGAAGCTACAATTCTTGTAAGCATAAGAAAATACATAGTCACCTGAATTTGAATCACACTAGTTCATTTCATGTTCAATTATTTATCTCCAAACTTTTACTGTCTCTCATTTTGAACTGATGTGAATTTCTTACGCCGAAACCGCAACCAAATTTATGTGTACTAAACTACCATTTAATATATAAACCTAATTATGTCTCTGACAGATACTGAACTGTTTTGTGAACATATAGCAAAGTTAAATTTCATAAACACAAGCATGTTCGGCAATCAATTTTTCCTCTTGATATGTAGAGGGACACACCTTATTCTTACAGTCAGATTCATACATCTGGGAAAATAAGTGGATATAGGAGCTTCGGGACAAGGTACATCAGTACAAGTTTTTGTACATCTCTTTGTTGCGTTGAAAAATGGCTTGTATGGCTGCACCGTAATCCCATCGATAATGCATCAGAGTTGACCATGTAGGCACACATTCTACACATGAGCTTGGACGAAACAAACGCATGAACGTCTGAGATGGGTGCTTACCAAAAAAGCAATTCATCCTGATGTACTATATTTGGGGAAGGAGGCGGCGCTGTGGGGAGGTAATGACAGCTTTTCCTGATGTACTATGCTTTTTATTTCAATGCTCACACTAGCTAGGTCAGTGGAAGTTGTTCCATGATTTGTTATGCAAGGGGAAACACAAAATCTTTTTAGAGCTTACTTTCTTGTGGAGGAAGTGGAAGAAGGATTAACTAATATTTGTTCTTGGCACAGTAAATATATTTGAACCTAAACGATTTAATTGGTTGAACTGAGGCAGTCAAACTGATTAGCA
>NW_025255532.1:0-1889 GCF_018294505.1 Triticum aestivum
GGTTTCGGGGAGGGCGGGCCGGCCGCAGGCGGCGGGGGCTGGCAGTTCGGCCGGTGGTGGCTGGCGGCTCAGGGGGGTGGAGTTTGATGATAAACTGGAGGCCCTTGATTTCATATCCAACGGCTGGAAAATCTAATGACCAGAGATGAAAAATTCAGTCGACTGATGTGTAGCCTCACCCCGCATGTACACATGCACGCATGCAAGACACGCACGCATGTAGGCATACAACACTGACACATACACATAACGTACACACGCACGCATGCCGGCGTGCAACACTGACACGTACACATGCACTCATGAACACACGCACGTACGCACCCATGCATGCAACACTGAAACGTATCATTGCACACACACAACACTCACACGCCTGCATGCACAGAGCACATGACGCAAGACACACACTCAACCTATACGTGCATGCACCCTTTGTTAAGGCATGGATTGTTATGGGTATTAATCAATCTTATCTGTGATAAGCAGAACATTGATGTTTGCAGCGGTCTTTATGAATCACAACGTATCGAATGGGCTATCAACATAGTAGGCTTATCTACATGAAAAAGATGACGTCACACTCAATGAACAATCATCGGTTTATGAAATGTCTGCTTCTGACCGCCCTGGCCCACCAAAGGTTCCTCTATTGTGCGCTGCCTGCGTTGGGTCACTGACATGCAGGCCATGCACCCAAAGAGCCCACACGTTAGTGGAAGAACGGCGCGGTGTCCTAGGTCAGAGTCGAGGGAGCCACTCGCGGCACGCCCGGCTGAACACGCCTCCGTGCCGCATTCAAACGCCTCCATGAAAACCGCCCGTGTGGAAGCTGAGAAACCCACTCTGGACACACGTCCGTTCATGACCGGGCCGACGTTAAACGCAACGCCGGCCGAGCTCCTCCCGTCCGCCGTCTATTTAATCTCCTATTTAAATGAGGCCAAATGCCAGCCAAGAATCGCACACCTCCGCCGCTCCCCTATCTCCTCCACCATTTTGTCCACTCTTACAATGGCTTACAAAGAGTAGTTATTCCGCATCAAAGCCGTCTGGGTAGCCCGCCAGATATGAGCTATGCAGGTCGCTAATCCACCTCCCTTCCCTCGCCCGACGGAGCCAGTTGCCGCCCCAAGCTGGCGCGCCATTCAGCAACTCGCCGCTCCAGGCCAGCTCAACAAGGAGCGGCGCACGGGCGTCGTTGCTGCCGTCCACGCCGCCGCCTCGTACCGCGTCTCCCGTTTCTATGGCCGAGACTCCCATGCCGGCGGCCGCACCATGCAAGCAGCGACAGAAGCCAGGTGCGCGAAGAGCGACGAGTCGGTGGCCAGCGCCTCCACGTCCGCCGCCATCATCGAGGAGAAGTAGAACACGGGAGGCCGCCGCCGCTTGGGTCCCATGAAGGCCATCACGGAGGCGACACCGGCGTACACAGCAGGTGTCTTGCCGGATCCTTTTATTGCGAGGACCTTTGTCGACCCCGCATGGGCTCCAGGGAAGAGGGGAATGTTAGGATGAACTCGAGCCGGTGCCGGCCATGGCGAAGTAGTGGCCGGTGATGAACTCGAATCGGTGCCGGCCACCATCATCTTCGGCACCAGCCAATGATATTAGTTGGGCAGCAGGGATGCGAGCCATCCTTTGCGCTAAAGCATATACCTCCGGGGCTCCCGGCAGTCCGGTGATCGTGCTGCCGGACATGAGAAACACAAATCGATCCACGTAGTTCATTTGAATGTAATGAAATCCATCATGTTTGTATGAAAATCCGGTATTTATATGATTCCCGTCGTTGTTTATATGAAATATCAGTTTGTCTACATGTTTGCATGAATTTCGTCCCGTTGGTTGAGTTGCTGTCATAATGTGTGCGGCTACGGTTGGATGGC
>NW_025255533.1:0-1889 GCF_018294505.1 Triticum aestivum
AAAGTAGAGCAAGGTTGAGAAAGTAGATGATACAATTACCAAGGGCATTATGTATCCAAGGGAAGGCTCACAAGGTTATTGAATATGAAGGATGCTGACGGATAAAATCCAACAATGGGCCTGATGGTCCACAAGGGATCTGACGTGAGCATCGGTACTCAACTAGAGGAAGAAGAGTGCAAGGAGATCAAATTATAGAAACAACTGACTAACTCAATTGTCAAATGCAAAGGAATTATGATTTCCAAATCAAGGGATCAGAAGCAATGCTCTGATTAGGGATGGATAAGTTGAATAGCCTTAGGGTACAATCAACGACAATTGGATTGGTCGAGAACCAATTCCAGTTAAAAGAATGGCAGCTCAGCCGGAAAGGTAATTTATAAGGATCAATGATGATTGCGGGTATTCGCAAACATATTGAGTCAACAGACTCAAAATGATAATGACAAGGAATGTCATTAAGACTACGAGACTTATGGGATTAACCATAATGCGAGCAAACAAGAATTTCAAGAGCCAAAGGCTCCAGAGGATTTTCGGAAGATCGAATAGTATTTTGAAGACTTTTGTGAAACTCATGAACAACTGGGGATAAGCGGATACTCGACAAGTGCGAGAATTATCCATAGGGGTATTCAGGTGACAAGGAATTGCAAGACAGTAGGCACAAGATATTCTCGGATCAATAGAGAGAATTTCGGGGTATCTTGTAATAACAAGATCAACTGGGAATAAAAGTAAGAACGTCAAGTGTATGTATTTATCCATAGGGATATTTCGATGGTAGGGAATTGCAAAAGCAACGGACACAAAGTCTCAAAAGAGTTTCGGCGAGTAACTTCGAAATCTTCTGGTGCAGTCGGCGATCACCTGGACTGAAGGGGCTCTCCGGGAGAAAGTATTTTCGATAGCCTAAAGTCAGATTTTAGTAGAAATCGTTTAACCCGAGTAGAAGAGAGTTCAGAGTCCCAGAGTAAAGGTCGAGGAGTAAAAGATCCTACTACCACCCAATGGCGACGTGGGCCCATGGGCCGCACAGCCATGTTAGTAAAAGTTTTGTAAAGTCTAGACTCGACTTCGGCCAAGGAGTTGGAAGGGGGATTCCTACAGGTAGTCGGCTCTGATACCAACTTGTGACGCCCCCGATTCAATTCGTACACTAATCATGCACGCAAATGTGTACGATCAAGATCAGGGACTCACGGGAAGATATCACAACACAACTCTACAAATAAAATAAGTCATACAAGCATCATAATACAAGCCAGGGGCCTCGAGGGCTCGAATACAAGTGCTCGATCATAGACGAGTCAGCGGAAGCAACAATATCTGAGTACAGACATAAGTTAAACAAGTTGCCATAAGATGGCTAGCACAAACTGGGATACAGATCGAAAGAGGCGTAGGCCTCCTGCCTGGGATCCTCCTAACTACTCCTGGACATTGTCAACCGGCTGCACGTAGTAGTAGGCACCTCCGGTGTAGTAGGGGTCGTCGTCGACGGTGGCGTCTGGCTCCTGAACTCCAACATCTGGTTGCGACAACCAGAAAGAAAGGAAAAGGGGAAAAAGGGGGGAGAAAGCAACCGTGAGTACTCATCCAAAGTACTCGCAAGCAAGGAACTACACTACATATGCATGGGTATATGTGTAAGGAGGCCATATCAGTGGACTGAACTGCAGAATGCCAGAATAAGAGGGGGATAGCTAATCCTGTCGAAGACTACGCTTCTGGCAGCCTCCGTCTTGCAGCATGTAGGAGAGAGTAGATTGAAGTCCTCCAAGTAGCATCTTCAAGTAGCATCTCATAGCATAATCCTACCCGGCGATCCCCTCCTCATATCCCTGAGGTAGAGCGACCACCGGTTGTATCTGGCACTTGGAAGG
>NW_025255534.1:0-1889 GCF_018294505.1 Triticum aestivum
TTTTGGAGCATATCCACGCGCCGTCAGTTCAAGAGGACCCTTTCACTGAAGAAGCCCCGCAGCCGAAAAGTGCCACGGATCCGACTGAAGTTGAGGTTCCAGCCGTGGTCGACCTGATCATGGAAGTTTTGGTTATCACTCCTGACTGGACAGTGCCTTACATCGCATATATCCTAAGGAAAGAGCTCCCAGAGAATGAAGAAGAGGCTGGACAGATCATCTGTCGATCTAAGGCCTTTACTGTCATGAAGGGACAGTTGTACAGAGAAAGCGCGACTAGAGCCAGTCAGAAATGCATAACGCCGGAAGAGGGTCGGATAATTCTCAACGACATCCACTCGGGGACCTGTGGCCATCATGCGTATTCTCGAACTATCGTGGCTAAAGCATACCGAGCGGGTTTTTACTGGCCCAGAGCAAATGAAATGGCGAAGGAGATAGTCGACAAGTGTGAAGGATGTTAGTTCTACTCCAATATGTCGCACAAGCCCGCCTCAGCCCTGAAGACCATTCCAATCGTCTGGCCTTTCGCCGTTTGGGGGTTAGATATGGTTGGGCCACTGCGAACTGGAAGGAGCGGCTTCACCCATGTACTGGTGGCAGTCGACAAGTTCACCAAGAGGATCGAAGCCAAGCCTATTAAAAATCTTGATGCTGGCACTGCCATCAGCTTCATCAGAGAATTGATATTCAGATATGGAGTTCTGCATAGCATCATCACTGATAATGGGTCAAACTTCAATTCCAATCAATTCAAAGCCTTCTGCGCTTCCCAAGGCACACGAGTCTACTACGCTTCAGTCGCCCATCCCCAGTCGAATGGACAAGCAGAAAGAGCAAACGGCCTAATTCTCAAAGGACTGAAACCCTGGTTGATGCGTGATCTCAAGCATGCAGCAGGCGCGTGGGTCGACGAACTTCCGTCAGTTCTTTGGGGATTGAGGACTACCCCAAATCGGTCGACTAGGAGAACTCCATTCTTTCTGGTCTATGGAGCTGAAGCGGTTCTGCCAAGTGACCTGCTTCACAATGCACCGTGATTCGAGCTCTACTCTAAAGTCGAAGCAGAGCAAGCCCGGCAGGACGCAGTTGACCTTCTGGAAGAAGAAAGAGAGATGGCCATGATCCGATCGACCATCTATCAGCAAGACTTGTGCCGATTCTACGCCGGAAATGTGAAGAGCCGAGCCTTCCAAGAAGGAGACTTGGTCCCTCGAGTGGACCAACAGAAGCCACACAAACTCGCCCCTACTTGGGAAGGCCCCTTCATCGTCACCAAAGTTCTCCACAACGGAGCATACCGTATTTACAACGTCGATCACCAGATTGACGAGCCACGAGCTTGGAATGCGGATCTGCTCCACCCCTTTTACACTTAAGTACTCACTCGGATGAGATTTAATAAAATTACTCCTGTAGTTTATCTATCAAAGACAAAAGTGTTATAATTTTCCCATTAATTGTTGCCGCTTTTGCTTATGTAAGAAATCCCCCAGTGGGTAGCTTAGCTACGAATCCGTTTCGCCTAAGTTTGTAAAAAAAATCCTGTCGAGTGACGAGCAAGCCTCTCACTCGGAGACTTAGCTGCGAATCCATTTCGCCTAAGTGTTTGAAATCCTACCGAGTGGAGAGTAAACCTCCCACTCGGGGGCTTAGCTGCGAATCCATTTTGCCTAAGTGTTTGAAATCCTACCGATTGGAGAGCAAACCTCCCACTCGGGGGCTTAGCTGCGAATCCGTTTCGCCTAAGTGTTTGAAATCCTACCGAGTGGAGAGGAAACCTCCCACTCGGGGGCTTAGCTGCAGTCCAGTACTCGCCTAAGTGTTTGAAATCCTACCGAGTGGAGAGCAAACCTCCCACTCGGGGGCTTAGCTGCAGTCCAGTACTC
>NW_025255535.1:0-1889 GCF_018294505.1 Triticum aestivum
AAGCCTGCAAACTAAGGGAGAAAATCTCAATCGTTGAGCGTGTGCTCAGATTGTCTGAGTGCCACAATCGCTTGAATCGAGTGGGAGTTAATCTCCCAGATGAGATAGTGATAGTTCTCCATAGTCACTGCCACCAAGCTAGTAGAGCTTCGTGATGAACTATAACATATCAAGGATAGTTATGATGATCCTTGAGCTATTCGCGATGTTTGACACCGCGAGAGTAGAAATCAAGAAGGAGCATCAATTGTTGATGGTTAGTAGAACCACTAGTTTAAGAAGGGCAAGGGAAAAAGGGATACTTCATGAAACAGCAAGTCGTTTGCTGCTCTAGTGAAGAATCCCAAGGTTGAACCCAAACCCGAGACTAAGTGCTTCTGTAATAAGAGGAACGGTCACTGAAGCAGTACTACCCTAGATACTTGGTAGATGAGAAGGCAGGCAAGGTCGACAGAAGTATATTGGATATACGTGATATGAATGTGTACTTTACTAGTACTCCCAGCAGCACCAGGGTATTAGATACCGGTTCGGTTGCTAAGTGTTAGTAACTCGAAATAAAAGCTGCGGAATAAACGGAGACTAGCTAAAGGTGAGATGACGATATGTGTTGGAAGTGTTTCCAAGGTTGATGTGATCAAGCATCGCATGCTCCCTCTACAATCGAGATTTGGTGTTTGCGTTGAGCATGATTGGATTATGTTTATCGCAATACGGTTATTCATTTAAGGAGAATAATGGTTACTCTGTTTATTTGAATAATACCTTCAATGGTCTTGCACCTAAAATGAATCTCGATCGTAGTGATACACATGTTCATGCCAAAAAGGATATATGATAGTAATGATAGTACCACATACTTGTGGCACTGCCACTTGAGTCATATTGGTATAGAACGCATGAGGAAGCTCCATGTGGATGGATCTTTGGACTCACTCATTTTTGAAAAGATTGAGACATGCGAACCATGTCTATTGGTATATATGCATGAAGAAACTCCATGCAGATGGATCATTTAGACTCACTTGATTATGAATCACTTGAGACATGCAAATCATACCACATGGGCAAGATGACTGAAAGTCCTCGTTTTCAGTAAGATGGAACAAGAGAGAAACTTATTGGAAGTAATACATTTTGATGTATGCAGTCCAATGAGTGCTGAGGCATGCAGTGGATATCATTATGTTCTTACTTCACAGATGATTTGAGTAGATGCTGAGAATATTTACTTGATGAAACACAAGTCTGAATTATTGAAAGGTTCAAGTAATTTCAGAGTGAAGTTGAAGATCGTCGTGACAAGAGGATAAAATGTATGTGATATGATCATAGAGATGAGTATCTGAGTTACGAGTTTGGCACACAATTAAGACATTGTGGAAAGTGTTCACAATTAATACCGCCTGGAACACCATAGTGTGATGATGTGTCCGGACATCATAGCTGCACCCTATTGGATATGGTGCATACCATGATGTCTCTTATCGAATTACCACTATCGTTTATGGGTTAGGCATTAGAGACAACCGCATTCACTTTAAAAGGGGCACCACGCAATTCCGTTGAGACGACACCGTTTAGAGAAACCTAAGTTGTCGTTTCTTAAAAGTTTGGGGCTGCGAAGCTTATGTGAAAAAGTTTCAGGCTGATAAGCTCGAACCCAAAGCGGATAAATACATCTTCATAGAAAACCCAAAACAGTTGGGTATACCTCCTATTTCAGATCTGGAAGCAAAAGTAATTGCTTCTAGAAACAGGTCCTTTCTCGAGGAAAAGTTTCTCTCGAAAGAATTGAGTGGGAGGATGGTGGAGACTTGATAAGGTTATTGAACCGTCACTTCAACTAGTGTGTAGCAGGGCACAGGAAGTTGTTCCTGTGGCACCTA
>NW_025255536.1:0-1889 GCF_018294505.1 Triticum aestivum
CCACCCAGGCTCTAAGGGATCATAAGATATTTCAAACTGGAAACTTCCGTGTGCAGCCACATGCTACTATGGGCTCTAGCATAGTTGACTAAGTTGTGCGAACTCTTACGGGGTGGACTAGCAGATGTAGGGGATGTAGGTGTACCGGTCTACCCCACATGTAAGGTGCTAGTGCTTCTGAAAGACTATGTCTCGGTCATCCGTTTCTCAAACACCATGTAGTGCGAGAAATCAAACGGAGGCGATCGAGTCATGTGGGGAAAAGTGCGCAAACCTCTGCAGAGTAACAAACTAATCATGATTAGCCGTGTCCCCGGTTATGGACGTTTTGAGTATCTAGTACTTGAATATCATTGTGAATCTCAACATGTTACTTCTAATTAATGTTATTGGGTTTTTAATGAGTACTTTTAATTGGGATTGAGGATGCTGTCAACCATTCTCAATGTTTAACAACCACCATGATAGTTAAACAAAATTATTCCTTTGATGTAGGGAAAAATTGGCTTTTCGCAAAAACTGTAACCATAGAACTTTCCACCAGCCATATATGCATGTAGTATAGCCTATTCTTTCATTACTCTCTCTATGTGTTACATTGCCAGCATATTCCATGTGCTGACCCGTTTTCGGGCTGCAACTTTTCAAGTTGCAGACTTTTCAGACGACGAGTAAGTGGTACGTTAGGGTTACGATTTCCTATACTCAACTTTGCCGTTGGTGTTGATGGGAATCCACAACCTTGTTGCTTCCGCTATATTTTGGATTGAGGTAATAGTTTTTTTACGTTACTTTATACATGTGATTTACCTCTGTTATAAATCCTTCGAGTACTGTGTGTGTCAGCATACCGATCCAGGGATGACACGAAAGCACAGAGACTTGATCCATTCGGGTCGGGTCGCTACAAGATGGTATCAGAGCACATGTTGACTGTAGGACGTGACCCTAGAAACTGGCAAGCCAATAGCAAAGATTTTTCTCTACAACTTTCCCTTTCAAAAGATCTTTTACCTCTTTTCTCTTCTGAGCTTGTTCAAATATTCCCTTTAGTGAGACCATACCCCTTTTCCCTTTGACCACTCAAGGATTCGACTGATGAGACCACTCCAAGAAGTACAGGATATCAGACAAGTAAGACCATTCAGAATGAAGAGGATTTTACCATACATTATGATAATGGAAACTACAGCTGTTGAAGACTCTGAAGACAAGTAGAATTTGAAGGCTTTGAAGAATTTCCGGATTTGTATGACCTAGGAAGGCACCCCTTATGGAACTTGGCAGACTATAAAACCTGTCAATACCCGGGATCAAGGTGTATCGGAGAAGGACCGGAACATGGAGCATTAGAACTCAAAGTTTTGTCAAGAGAACCCTAAGGCAGGAGTTATTAACTCATGGAAATGACAAGAGCAAAAAAACACGGCTATCCATGATGTTATCGCCCGCCTATGCTATTGTCACCGTGCGGAGTTAAGCATGCAGATGCATGGAAGGATTGGATGGTAGAAAGCTGATGGAGCATCTATCTGCAAACGTTGGAGTGTTAACCTTAGCTGGTGTATTCACCAGGATCTGGAGTGTTACATCAGGAAGTTAAGATGGACCTACAAGAAGCAATATTTGACAATAAGGCAATTGGTGAAGAACTCAGGACCCAAAAGCTGAAAGTAGACAAGATGAAGGAGCAAAACATCGAGATACCGGAGATTTGACAGTAACTGAAGGACAGTAGGATCATGGATCATGTCAAGGATGTTGAAACCGGCAGTTGGAACGTAACTTCAGAAATATTGAAGGACGTCGCGAGAGACTTCGCGTCAACAGAGATGATCTGGCAAAAGAACTTGAGCAGGACAAGCACGATTGGAAGAAGCCATCGGAGA
>NW_025255537.1:0-1889 GCF_018294505.1 Triticum aestivum
GTCGTAAGGTGTAGTGTGACGACCTATTTGTGAACTGCAAATATAGTGTCCCAAACATTAGTTGTGGTGACGTGCTAGTGTGAAAAACACAGCACAGTTATTATATGTGGCTGAATCGGCTAAGTTGTTGGTTTTGAGATAGCTAATAATGTCTCATGAAGAGCGGCGAAAATAAGCACTTGTATATATTTGTGCGGGACGATTATTATGTGTAGTGAAAAAAGATACATTTCCAGAAACTTGTCCTCGTGTTGTACTAGTGTGAAATACACAACACTGTTATTGGATTGATTGACTGACTGACTGACTGATGTTGTTCTTGTCAAAATAAAATTAATGAGAAGTTGTACCTCATCTCTGATTCTTGCTCCAGACTTTAGTATCTGTTTTTGTCTATACATACATGACTCCCGGTCAAGGAATAATAATTCCCAAAGGTTAGAGTTGTGGTTATGTACTCTAATACTAGTGTGAATAAACTGAATAACAACCCAGTCATCATATGTGACTGATTAGCTAAGTCATCATCATATTATAGAATGAGCAGTTGTAGCTCACCATGGTGAAGATTCCTGCTTCAGACTTTCGTATCCGTCTTTGTTGCTACATGAATTCTATCACGACTTTGACGTTCAATAAATATATGGTACTTCCGAGAATAGAAATTGGCATATTAATATGAGAGGTATGATCTAGTTGCCTATTAGAGTATATTCTAGTGCTATTAACAAACAAAATTGAAACTGTCAAGTGGATGTATTGTGGACGTATGGTTCAGTTGAGATTGTTAACTAATTGTGAAGTGCCTTTTTACGGTGCCAAATGTCTTTTCTCTAAATAAGCTAGACAATAGCAATATATTTATCAAATAAACATATAACATATGAGAATAAATAGTACACTCCACATTCTTGTTATGAGAATAAATAGTACTATTCTTGCCTTGGTAATATCTTTTATTGCCGAAAAATAAAAACACCAAATCTAAGGAGGACTTGCATGTACTTGATGATGTGGAGGTAGTAATAAATTTAACAAAACTAATATTATAATATATGAGAATAATGAGCTCCAAATGCTCGCTGTATATATAGAGGGTGGCTGTACATTATAGTAGCTTGTGGCCCTTTAGGTTTAGAGAAATGAATCGTTGCTGAAAACATTAATAGTAAAAATTGATGATGTGCAAGGCTTGCATGTTCTTGATGATGTCGAGGATTTGGAAGTGTCAAAATGGAATGTGGAGGCATCTTGTAGAGGGTTATAGCTATGGTGATGTACTATAGTACTAGTGTGAATAAACTTAATAACAACACAATCATCATATGTGCCTGACTAGGTAAGGCATGCTTGCATGTGCTAGAAGGTTATAGGTGTGGTGTTGTACTACTATACTAGTGTGAGCAAGGTCATCATATGTGACTGACTGGCTAAGTCATCCTAATTAAGTGAGTAGTTGTACCTCACCTTGGTGAAGATTCTTGCTTCTGACTTTCGTATCCTTTTTGTCTCTACATGAATACCAGCAAGACTTTGTCAGTCAATGAATCTGTAGTCCATGCCAAATTAGAAAACTTTCAAAATAATGAAGGGTTACCCAACTGCATAGTTTACTCTTGCTAATATGAACAAAGAAATTTGAAACTGACAAGTGGAAGTATTGTGGACGTATGGTTCCGTTGAGACTGCTAACTTGTCAAGCGCATTCTTACAATGCTGAAAGGTATTTTCACTAAAAAAATATCCTCTTTCAGTGGAAACAAATTTTGAGATTGTAACGCTAATGTTGACGAATTCAAAACCGACTTTCTACCGCAAAGGATTTGCCAAAACCGTATAGAATAGACCACATCCTAAATAGTTATACCAAGGCAATAGTTTTTATGTGT
>NW_025255538.1:0-1226 GCF_018294505.1 Triticum aestivum
TCTTATAGCTCAAAATAATTAGTAAATGCATGAAAAATAACAAATGAAGTCAGAAAGGATTGAAAAATGATGATGTGGCTTTGAATGGTGCATTTTGAACACACAAAAAGTCAGGAGTTCAAATAAGTTTTAAAAAATGAAATCCCTTTGTAATAGAAGAGTTTCTGGATGAAATCCTGATACGTTGAAAGAGATTGTCCGTTTTGTACACGAAGTGCATCCAGTTTTTGCCGTAACCCTCTCAACTTTCTTGCACATGCTATGTGGATGAAAATACCATGCCAACTTTCAACTTTTTCTGAGTTCATTTGAAATGCTTTTCAATTTTAGGGTCTTATAGCTCAAAATAATTAGTAAATGCATGAAAAATAACAAATGAAGTTAGAAAGGATTGAAAAATGATGATGTGGCTTTGAATGGTGCATTTTGAACACACAAAAAGTCAGGAGTTCAAATAAGTTTTAAAAAATGAAATCCCTTTGTAACAGACGAGTTTCCGGATGAAATCCTGATACTTTGAAAGAGATTGTCCGTTTTGTACACGAAGTGCATCCAGTTTTTGGCATAACCCTCTCAACTTTCTTGCACATGCTATGTGGATGAAATGATGATACATTGCCAACTTACAGCCTTTTCAGAGTTCATTTGAAATGCTTTTCAATTTTAGGGTCTTATAGCTCAAAATAATGAGTAAATGCATGAAAAATAACAAATGAAGTCAGAAAGGATTGAGAAATGATGACGTGGCTTTGAATGGTGCATTTTGAACACACAAAAAGTCAGGAGTTCAAATAAGTTTAAAAAAAATGAAATACCTTTGTAACAGACGAGTTTCCGAATGAAATCCTGATACTTTGAAAGAGATTGTCCGTTTTGTACACGAAGTGCATCCAGTTTTTGCCGTAACCCTCTCAACTTTCTTGCACATGCTATGTGGATGAAATGATGATACCATGCAAACTTTCAACCTTTTCAGAGTTCATTTGAAATGCTTTTCAATTTTAGGGTCTTATAGCTCAAAATAATTAGTAAATGCATGAAAAATAACAAATGAAGTCAGAAAGGAATGAAAAATGATGATGTGGCTTTGAATGGTGCATTTTGAACACACAAAAAGACAGGAGTTCAAATAAGTTTTAAAAAATGAAATCCCTTTGTAACAGACGAGTTTCCGGATGAAATCCTGATACTTTGAAAGAGATTGTCCGTTTTGTACATGAAGTGCA
>NW_025255538.1:1309-1889 GCF_018294505.1 Triticum aestivum
TTAAAAAATGAAATCCCTTTGTAACACACGAGTTTCCGGATGAAATCCCGATACTTTGAAAGAGATTGTCCGTTTTGTACACGAAGTGCATCCAGTTTTTGCCGTAACCCTCTCAACTTTCTTGCACATGCTATGTGGATGAAATGATGATATCATGCCAACTTTCAACCTTTTCAGTGTTCATTTGAAATGCTTTACAATTTTAGGGTCTTATAGCTCAAAATAATTAGTAAATGCATGAAAAATAACAAATGAAGTCAGAAAGGATTGAAAAATGATGATGTGGCTCTAAATGGTGCATTTTGAACACACAAAAAGTCAGGAGTTCAAATAAGGTTTAAAAATGAAATCCCTTTGTAACACACGAGTTTCCGGATGAAATCCTGATACTTTGAAAGAGATTGTCCGTTTTGTACACGAAGTGCATCCAGTTTTTCCCGTAACCCTCTCAACTTTCTTGCACATGCTATGTGGATGAAATGATGATATCATGCCAACTTTTAGCCTTTTCAGAGTTCATTTCAAATGCTTTTCAATTTTAGGGTCTTATAGCTCAAAATAATTAGTAAATGCATGAAAA
>NW_025255539.1:0-1889 GCF_018294505.1 Triticum aestivum
GAGATTCAGATCCAATTGGTGTCATGATACCTCAGACTTAGGATACCTGAGAAGAAAAGGCGCAACACAAATCGTTGAAATGGCATTGCAAGATTCTCGGGAAATGAACTATGGGAGCGGGTTCCTGAAACAATAGTTCATCATTAAACTAAGGAGAGGTGAGGAGGTGGCTGATTGACGCAGCGACAATTCATTGAGATTTTCAAAAGATGGATTTCCACAATAATGTGAACAAGAAGATGACACTTGTTGATTGAAATGATATAATGTTGTATGCTCGAGGAAAACATACATAATTAAACATTGGTTGACCGGTGCACCCGAAATATGGGTTGGGTTGCACGGCCAATGTTAGAGTGGTGATTCAATTATCGAAAGACTTAGAATGATCTATCACCCATTCACTTCAAAGCGATAGGGTTGCTAGAAGTTTTGAATTCACATGTCATAGCTCAATTGTCAGTATTCCGGTTGAAAACAATACGGGGACCAAGGAATGAACGAAGATGGCAAGAAGTATTATGATATCAAGAATTCTTAAGAGGTGGTGAAATTCTCACCACATTCTTGACAAAAAGAGATGGTAATACTTCCGAGGTAAGGAAGATCAATTGCTGGGTAACAGGGATCTCAAGGTTTACACAAAACACGAACAAGGTGTGTTGAACGGAAGGCAATAAAGTGGTCGATGAGAACAGGAATCATCGAGGGGCAAGGATGGTATTACCCATCATGAATTCAATTGAATTCCTGGAAGAGCTCATAAGGTTGATGATGATCACGACACATTTGTCGAGAGGTTTCATGCAGATGTAATCAACCAGCGACGACATCAAGTCAGAGGAATGATGAAGCAAGAGGTTATTGGAACCACAGTTACGACACAAACTTGAACTCAAGCTGGTTGTTTAAGGTGAAAGGGTATGACGAGGAAAATCGACGTAAGCTTAGCTATCGGCGCAAATTGGTGCTCCAAGAATAAGGACCAGGTAGCACAGTTAAAATTAGCTCGATAATGATATAGCCGATCAGGCTAGGAATGACTTGAAGGATTAATAAATTTGTAAGCAGTGATGGGTTCAAATACTTGTTGAATCGCAATGCGAACTCGATTCAGTTATCGGTGGTCTTTGAGTGTAGAATAACTCAGAGCCCGTGAAAAATTGGAATCAGTGGAAAGGTAGCACTTGATGAAGAACTCATAAGAAGTTATGCAGTTCCATGATAATCTTGAGATACCAGGGGGTAATACTCAACACAAGATCAAAGTAAAGGTTGGACTGGTGTACCGATCCATAGAAGACAAATGTTTTAACTTGTCCGAGAAATGGAATCAAAGAAGAACAATCATGGTCGGAACCACGGTTGCAAGGGATCAATTCACAGATACCATATGTTAGCTATCAAGGAAATAGTTATTATTACAAGAAGCTTCCATGATAGGATATACATCGCGTCCATGGGCATGAACACAAAGTTCAAGGTCGACTCCCACTTCCTCAATGCATAATCTTCCATTCACCTCTCGTATTTCGAAGATGACATTAGTTGTTGAAAGCTTTACCTGGTGCAATACCAGATAAGTATGACTCGTGAAAACTTTCGGGTTCACACGGTTTAGAGAAGGCATATGTTCAACCCATAGGGGCTTCTTAGAAACATATACCACAAGTTTCCAGAGTAAATAACACAAGCCCGAAAGCAGAGCATGGTTGGCCAAGCAGAGGATACAACTTAACAAGGGCATCATGTATAAGGGGAAGAACTCACAAAGGGTTCAAATGTGAAGGACACTGTCGGATAACAATCCAACAAAGGACTTGATAGTCCACAAAGGACCTGATATGAGTATCGGTACTCAACCAGAAGAGGAAGGAATGCAAATGCAA
>NW_025255540.1:0-1889 GCF_018294505.1 Triticum aestivum
GATCTATCTCTATAGATCTTGATGCCTAATATATAAGCAGCTTCTCCAAGGTCCTTCATTGAAAAACACTTATTCAAGTAGGCCTTAATGCTGTCCAGAAATTCTATATTATTTCCCATCAGGAGTATGTCATCTACATACAATATGAGAAATGCTACAGAGCTCCCACTCACTTTCTTGTAAACGCAGGCTTCTCCATAAGTCTGCATAAACCCAAACGCTTTGATCATCTCATCAAAGCGAATGTTCCAACTCCGAGATGCTTGCACCAGTCCATAAATGGATCGCTGGAGCTTGCATACTTTGTTAGCGTTCCGAGGATCGACAAAACCTTCCGGCTGCATCATATACAGTTCTTCCTTAAGATGCCCGTTAAGGAATGCCGTTTTGACGTCCATCTGCCATATCTCATAATCATAGTATGCGGCAATTGCTAACATGATTCGGACGGACTTCAGCTTCGCTACGGGAGAGAAAGTCTCATCATAGTCAATCCCTTGAACTTGTCGATAACCCTTAGCGACAAGTCGAGCCTTATAGATGGTAACATTACCATCCGCGTCCGTCTTCTTCTTAAATATCCATTTATTTTCTATCGCTCGCCGATCATCGGGCAAGTCTGTCAAAGTCCATACTTTGTTTTCATACATGGATTCTATCTCGGATTTCATGGCTTCAAGCCATTTGTTGGAATCCGGGCCCGCCATTGCTTCTTCATAGTTCGAAGGTTCATTGTTGTCTAACAACATGATTTCCAGGACAGGGTTGCCGTACCACTCTGGTGCGGAACGTGTCCTAGTGGACCTACGAAGTTCAGCAGTAACTTGATCCGAAGTACCTTGATCATCATCATTGTTTTCCTCTTCAGTTGGTGTGGGCATCACAGGAACGGTTTCCTGTGCTGCGTCACTATCCCGCTCAAGAGGTAGTACTTCATCGAGTTCTACTTTCCTCCCACTTACTTCTTTCGAGAGAAACTCTTTTTCCAGAAAGCATCCGTTCTTGGCAACAAAGATCTTGCCTTCGGATCTTAAGTAGAAGGTATACCCTACAGTTTCCTTAGGGTATCCTATGAATACGCATTTTTCCGACTTGGGTTCGAGCTTTTCAGGTTGAAGTTTCTTGACATAAGCTTCGCATCCCCAAACTTTTAGAAACCACAGCTTAGGTTCCTTTCCAAACCATAATTCATACGGTGTCGTCTCAACGGATTTAGACGGTGCCCTATTTAAAGTGAATGCAGCTGTCTCTAGAGCGTATCCCCAAAATGATAGCGGTAAATCGGTAAGAGACATCATAGACCGCACCATATCCAATAGAGTGCGATTACGACGTTCGGGCACACCGTTTCGCTGAGGTGTTCCAGGCGGCGTGAGCTGTGAAACGATTCCACATTTCTTTAAGTGTGTACCAAATTCGTGACTTAAGTATTCTCCTCCATGATCTGATCGTAAGAATTTTATCTTTCGGTCACGTTGATTCTCCACCTCATTCTGAAATTCCTTGAACTTTTCAAAGGTCTCAGACTTGTGTTTCATTAAGTAGACATACCCATATCTACTCAAGTCATCTGTGAGAGTGAGAACATAACGATATCCTCCGCGAGCCTCAACGCTCATTGGACCGCACACATCGGTATGTATGATTTCCAACAAGTTGGTTGCTCGCTCCATTGTTCCGGAGAACGGAGTCTTGGTCATTTTGCCCAAGAGGCATGGTCGCATGTGTCAAACGATTCATAATCAAGAGACTCTAAAAGTCCATCGGCATGGAGCTTCTTCATGCGCTTGACACCAATGTGACCAAGGCGGCAGTGCCACAAGTATGTGGGACTATCGTTATCAACTTTAAATCTTTTGGCATCTACACTATGAACATGTGTAATATTA
>NW_025255541.1:0-1889 GCF_018294505.1 Triticum aestivum
TTTTTTTGAGCTATACGACCCTGAAAATGAAAAGCCCTACAATGAACTCTCAAAAGGTTGAAAGTTGGCATGGTATCATCATTTCACCCACATAGAATGTGCTAAAAAGTTGAGAGGGTTACGGCAAAACATGGATGCACTTCGTGTACAAAACGAACAATCTCTTTCGAAGTATCAGGCTTTCATACGGAAACTCGTGTGTTACAAAGGGATTTCAATTTTTTGAAATTACTTGAACTCGAGACTTTTTGTGTGTTCAAAATGCACTATTCAAAGCCACATTATCAATTCTCAAACCTTTCTGATTTCATTTGTTATTTTTCATGCATTTACTGATTTTTTGAGCTATATGACCCTGAAAATGAAAAGCTCTACAAATGAACTCTCAAAAGGTTGAAAGTTGGCAGGGTATCATCATTTCACCCACATAGAATGTGCTAAAAAGTTGAGAGGGTTACGGCGAAACATGGATGCACTTCGTGTACAAAACGAACAATCTCTTTCGAAGTATCAGGCTTTCATACGGAAACTCGTGTGTTACAAAGGATCTCTTTTTTTTGAGCTATATGACACTGAAAATGAAAAGCACTACAAATGAACTCTGAAAAGGTTGAAAGATGGCACGGTATCATCATTTCACCCACATAGAATGTGCTAAAAAGTTGAGAGGGTTACGGCAAAAAATGGATGCACTTCATGTAAAAAACGGACAATCTCTTTCGAAGTATCCCGGTTTTATACGGAAACTCGTTTGTTACATAGGGATTTGTTTTTTTTAACTTATTTGAACTCCAGACTTTGTGTGTGTCCAAAATGCACCATTCAAAGCCACGTCATCAATTTTAAACCCTTTCTGTGTTCATTTGCTACTTTTCATGCATTTACTTATTTTTTTAGCTATATGACACTGGAAATGAAAAGTACTACAATTGAACTCTGAAAAGGTTGAAAGTTGGCATGGTATCGTCATTTCACTCACATAGAATGTGCTGCAAAGTTGAGAGGGCTACGACAAAAATTGGATGCACTTCGTCTACAAAACGGGCAATCTCTTTCGAAGTATCAGGGTTTCATACGGAAACTCGTTTGTTACAAAGGGATTTCAATTTTTTGAAATTACTTGAACTCGAGACTTTTTGTGTGTTCAAAATGCACCATTCAAAGCCGCATCATCAATTCTCAAACCTTTCTCACTTCATTTGTTATTTTTCATGCATTTACTGATTTTTTTGAGCTATACGACCCTGAAAATGAAAAGCCCTACAATGAACTCTCAAAAGGTTGAAAGTTGGCATGGTATCATCATTTCACCCACATAGAATGTGCTAAAAAGTTGAGAGGGTTACGGCAAAACATGGATGCACTTCGTGTACAAAACGAACAATCTCTTTCGAAGTATCAGGCTTTCATATGGAAACTCGTGTGTTACAAAGGGATTTCAATTTTTTGAAATTACTTGAACTCGAGACTTTTTGTGTGTTCAGAATGCACCATTCAAAGCCACATCATCAATTCTCAAACCTTTCTGACTTCATTTGTTATTTTTCATGCATTTACTGATTTTTTGAGCTATATGACCCTGAAAATGAAAAGCTCTACAAATGAACTCCCAAAAGGTTGAAAGTTGGCAGGGTATCATCATTTGACCCACATAGAATGTGCTAAAAAGTTGAGAGGGTTACGGCGAAACATGGATGCACTTCGTGTACAAAACGAACAATCTCTTTCGAAGTATCTGGCTTTCATACGGAAACTCGTGTGTTACAAAGGATCTCATTTTTTTGAGCTATATGACACTGAAAATGAAAAGCACTACAAATGAACTCTGAAAAGGTTGAAAGATGGCACGGTATCATCATTTCACCCACATAGAATGTGCTAAAAAGTTG
>NW_025255542.1:0-1888 GCF_018294505.1 Triticum aestivum
CACAAGCATTCTTCAAATTCATAATCACTCAACTAGCATGACCTTAATATCACTACCTCCATATCTCAAAACAATTATCAAGCATCAAATTGATCATAGCATCCAATTCACATCCCATGATAGTTTTTATTATACCCAACTTGGATGCTCATCATTCTAGGACCAAATTATAACCATAGCAAATACCATGCTGTTCTAAAAGACTCTCAAAATAATATAAGTGAAGCATGAGAGACTAGCAATTTCTTCAAAATTAATCCACCACCATGCTCTAAAAGATTAAGTGAAGCACTAGAGCAAAAACTATCAAGCTCAAAAGATATAAGTGAAGCACATAGAGTATTCTAGCAAATTCTAATCAAATAGGCTTGTCCCAAAAAGGTGTGTTACAGCAAGGATGATTGTGGTAAACTAACAAGCAAAGACCAATATAATACACGACGCTCCAAGCAAAACACATATCATGTGGTGAATAAAAATATAGCTCCAAGTAAAGTTACCAATGAACGAAGACGAAAGAGGGGATGCCTTCCCGGGGCATCCCCAAGCTTAGGCTTTTGCCTATTCTTGAATGTCTTGGGGTTCCTTCGGCATCCCCAAGCTTAGGCTCTTGCCACTCTTTATTCCATAGTCCATAAAAGCTTTACCCAAAACTTGAAAACTTCACAACACAAAACTCAACAGGAAATCTTATAAGCTCCGTTAGTGAAAGAAAACAAAACCACCACATAAGATACTAAAATGAACTCATTCTTTATTTATTTTGGTGTTAAACCTACTGTATTCCAACTTCTTTATGGTACATAGACTGAATTACTAGCCATAGATGCATTGAAATAAGCAAACAACACATGAAAAACAGAATCTGTCAAAAACAGAACAGTCTGTAGCAATCTGTAACTAACGCAAACTTCTGGAACTCTAAAAATCCTACCAAAATAGGACGTACTAGACAATTTGTTTATTGATCAGTAGCAAAAAGAATGAATGCAAAAGCACGTTTGTGTGATTTATTGATTTTTTTTCTCGTGAGCGCAAAGTTTCTGTTTTTCAGCAGAATCAAATCAACCAGCATCATAGTTTATCCTATAGGTTCTACTTGGCACAAACACTAAACAAAAGATAAAAACACATCTAAACAGAAAGTAGAAACAAAATTTAACACTAAACAGGAACAAAAACAAATAACATAAAGAAAATTGGATTGCCTCCCAACTAGCGCTATCGTTTAACGCCCCTAGCTAGGCATAAAAGCGAAGATAGATCTAACGAGTGCCAGCTTTGGCACTTGATTCATAAGTAGCACGCATGATAGATTCATAAGGTAATTTGACTTTCTTTCTTTTAAAGTGCTCAATGCCTTTATTTAAGGGAAATTGGAATCTAATGTTCCCTTCTTTCATATCAATAATCGCACCAATCGTTCTAAGGAAAGGTCTACCAAGAATAATAGGGCAAGAAAGATTGCAATCTATATCAAGAACGATAAAATCTACGGGCACCAAATTTCTATTTTCAACAATAAGAACATCATTGATCCTTCCCATACGATTTTTAATGGTGGAATCCACAAGGTGCAAATTTAACGAGCAATCATCAAGATCATGAAAATCTAGAATATCACATAAAGTTTTCGGAATTATGGAAACACTAGCACCCAAATCACACAAAGCAAAACACTCAAAATCTTTAATTCTAATATTTATAGTAGGTTCCCACTCATCATTAAGTTTTCTAGGTATACAAACTTCCAAATTAAGTTTTTCATCATAAGATTGCATCAAGGCATCAATAATATGTCTGGTAAAAGCTTTGTTTTGACTATAAGCATGAGGAGAATTAACAATGGATTGCAACAAGGAAATACAACCTTTTAAATTATCATAGT
>NW_025255543.1:0-1888 GCF_018294505.1 Triticum aestivum
GTACGCTTCGACCAGGTGGGTCCCGACTATCAGGCACTTCCTTGCGTGCGAAGATGTAGCTGGTGGGTCCCAGCAGTCAGGGGGCGAATCGTTTTTTTGCCCGGACGCACTTCCTTGTGTGCGAAGATGTAGGTGGTGGGTCCCAGCAGTCAAGGGGAAACATTTTTTTCACGAAATACGGTGGCCCGTCCGATGGGTCCCTGCTGTCAGGTGGAGGAATAATTATTTTGCACGTAATAAGGAGGCACTTCCTTGCTGCGGCCGTGGACCCATCTGTCAGCCTCTCCATGTACAGTCCACGTCCGATGGAAGCCGTTCCTTGACCACGTTGACCACGCCGCGCCGAGAGCACCAGGGCAGTGGACGACGGCGAGGCCTACAAAGGGACGACGTGGAGCCGGAGAAGACGCGACAGTGGATGCCCACGCGTAGAGGAGTATGAGGGTTCACTGGTTCGCTGCGGTGTTAGGCTGCCGTCACCGCAGAATAACAGGGGGTGTGGGTGAGTAGAGGGATGGCCTGGCCAGCGGTGGGAGTAGTAGGGGGCGGTGAGGCCTCCGCCGCATCGCAGCCAGCCACGGGAGGCAGGAGCACGAGGCACGACCGACGCTGGTTTGGGCGGCAGGAGCAAGAAGACCAGAGATTGAAGAAGCACTACGGCCGTTGGATGGACATCGTACGGTCACTGGAGCTAGAATCATGCATATTGACTAAGTTGACAAAGCCCTCCGTCCCCGTCAACTTAGTAGGCCCACAAGTCAGCCTGCCACTATACTATGTCCCAGCTAGCAGGGGGAGTATTCATTTTTTTGTGCGTAATAAGGAGGCACTTCCTTGTGTGTGAAGATATAGCTGGTGGGTCCGAGCTGACAGCGGCGGTAATATTTTTTTCACGAAATACAGAGGCCCTTTCAGTGGGTCCCAGATGTTAGGTGGAGGAATCATTATTTTGCGCGTAATAAGGAGGCATTTCCTTGCGGGCGGCCATGGACCCAGTTGTCAGCCTCTCCACGTATAGTCCACTTCAGATGCATGTCGGTCCTTGACCATGTTGACCAGGCCGCACCGAGAGCACCAGGGCAGTGGACTACGACGAGGCCTAGGAAGGGAACGACACGGAGGCATGGAAGACTCGGCAGTTGTTTCCCGCGTGGAGGGAAGTACGACTGTACGAGGGTTTACTGGTTTGTCTGCCCGTCGCCGGAGAATAACAACAGGTGTGGGTGAGTAGAGGGATGGCTAAGCCAGTGATGGTATGGTGGGGTGATGAGGCCTGCGCGGCAGCACAGCCGGCCACGGGGAGGAGGGAGCAGGCAGTCCCGCTGGCGCTTGTTTGAGTGGCTGGAGCAGGAAGAGCAGAGATTGAAGAAGCATGATGGCCGTTGGATGGACATCCAACAGTCACTGCTTGTGCGTCAACCTTTTTTTTTAGGAAAGTCTCAAATCTATGGAAAACAGCATACATCCCATCTGCCATTATTTTTAATAATTTACAGCCCATTTGCTAATTCTTAAGGGTTTTTTTTGGAGCCCATATTCTTTTTGTTAGCATTACAGCCCATATTGTAGCCACGGTTAAAAAATTGTAGGAAATTTTGCATATTTCGGTGCGGTCCGAACTGTTTTTAATCCTGAAATTTCGAGTCACATTCAAACTGATTTTAAAAATAAATGTATATCAATATAAAATCCAACAAATTGTCCACGCATAAAAATCAATGCAATTTAAAATCTCTAAATGAAAAAAAGAAATTTGAAACTAATTGCCGGTTTGATGTGTTTTAAAAATGTACAACCCATTTCTCATTACTGATAGGCCATTTTCTCGGCCAGCCAAATGAAGCTCTCCTCGTTTTGAAAGATTTGCAGCCCAACAGGCCTGACAAAG
>NW_025255544.1:0-1888 GCF_018294505.1 Triticum aestivum
AAAAGTCTCAATGAATTCAACCCATTTAGCATGTCTACGATTCAGTTTAGCTTGACTTTTAATATGTTTCAAAGATTCATGATCAGAATGTATAACAAATTCTTTGGGCCATAAATAATGTTGCCATGTTTCTAAAGTCCGAACAAGAGCATATAATTCTTTATCATAAGTAGAATAATTCAGACTAGGCCCACTCAATTTTTCAGAAAAGTATGCAACGGGTTTGCCATCTTGTAATAACACACCGCCTAATCCAATCCCACTAGCATCACATTCAAGCTCAAAAGTCTTATTAAAATCAGGAAGTTGGAGTAAAGGAGCATGTGTCAACTTATCTTTTAATACCATGAAGGCTTCTTCCTGTGCGGTACCCTAAAGAAAAGGCACATCTTTCTTTGTAAGCTCATTGAGAGGTGTAGCAATGGTGCTGAAATCTCTCACAAAACGCCTATAGAATCCAGCGAGGCCAAGAAAACTCCTCACTTGTGTGACCGTTTTGGGCTGCGGCCAACTCTCAATAGCTTCAATCTTGGCTTTATCAACTTCAATTCCCTGTGGAGTAACAACATAGCCAAGAAAAGATACTCGGTCGGTGCAAAAGGTGCACTTCCCAAGGTTACCAAACAAACGTGCATCACATAGAGCAATAAAAACAGCACGTAAATGTTCCAAATGTCCTTCCAAAGATCTGCTATAAATCAATATGTCATCAAAGTAAACTACCACAAATCGTCCAATGAAAGCACGTAAAACTTCGTTCATAAATCTCATGAAAGTACTAGGTGCATTAGTTAACCCCAAAGGCATGACTAACCACTCATATAATCCAAACTTAGTTTTAAATGCTGTTTTCCATTCATCTCCCAATTTCATACGAATTTGATGGTATCCACTACGCAAATCAACTTTGGAGAATATTGTAGAGCCACTCAATTCATCAAGCATATCATCGAGCCTAGGAATAGGATGACGATAACGAATAGTAATATTATTAATGCCTCTACAATCATCACACATACGTGATGTACCATCCTTTTTCGGCACTAGAATAATAGGAACAGCACAAGGACTAAGGGATTTGCGTATATAACCATTGTCGAGAAGCTCTTGTACTTGACGCATAATCTCCTTCGTCTCCTCTGGATTGGTACGTGATAGAGGCGAGGGTGTCCCGATCTTTCAATGAGATGATAACTATCGATTTGGTGGAGACGACTTTGACGATCCGACTACAAACGTGCACGACATTGCGCCTTAGCAATCGCTAAACCAATCTCCTGAGGTTACTGACGATGCTGGAAGCACGGTCAGCCTGACCACGAAGGTCTATTCCTGCAAGCAATCGAAGAACGAGCAAGAATATGATAAAGCAATCTGAATATTGCAAATATATATGAAGTATCGATAATGGTGGGGATCCGGAAGCGGTCTTGGTCTGGTCGTTGGACACAAACGAAGTACACGAAGTTGCAATGGCTAACTTTTAACTAAACAAATCCCCAGGAAAAGCTACTAGATGGATCTACTTATATAGGAGCAAGGGGTGGCGGCCAAGGAGGTGGGAGGACGTCTCAAGGCAGCCTAAAACTAAATCTAGGTCGTACAAGGCCAATGGGCCCAAGTGGAGGTGATGTAACACCTTTGGACTTGTAGTTTGACTCGGATTCTGCTGCAGCATCAGATTGTTTCGTCCACAACTCAACGCTCCGGACGAATTTGAAGGTGATTCCAATTGGGTTGGAAAGTGCACGAAATCTAGTTTCCAACAAAAAAAGAATCACCCAATTCGGAGTCCGTATGAAAAACTTGTGTGCGTTTTGAGTCAGGTATGTCTGTGCAGTCCGAATCTGAATCCAGAACGTGAGAGACTTGGACTCTATCTTCTCTT
>NW_025255545.1:0-1888 GCF_018294505.1 Triticum aestivum
TTGATTCAAATTTGTTCAAACACTTCTGGCTTTAGTTGCATTAGCCCAACACACTCATATTGCCATGTTTCATGCATGCATCATATTGTTGCACATTGTTTGGTGATGCTTGTATATCGATGTCCTTTGCGACAGGATCTGTTCCCGAGGAGTACCGTGATTACCCTAACGAAGAACCGTATCCGTGCATCGAACCATCAGGCAAGCAACCAACCATTTGATCATATCGATACAATCCCATGTTCTCGCTCCTGCTCTCTTTTACTGCATTAAGACAACGCGATTCAAACTGCTGTGTGCTGCGGTAGTTGAACCCATTTCCTCTGCATGACCTGTCATTGCCACAGTAACTAGATGAAACCCACTAGCATGTGTAGGAGTTGATTGAGCCTTATGTATGTGTTGTTCCTACCTTGCTATGCCTGCTATGCTTAGAGTTGTGTCAAGTCTGGTTCATCTGGGTGATGGGCTAGAGTGAAATGATTATGTCGGTAATGAGAGAGGTGTGGTGAACACGATTTGGTAAAGGTATCGATGAGAGGCCATGTAGGAGTACATGGTGGGTTGTTTCATTGAAGCCGACCTTAAGCACTGAGATCTGTATGTGTGATTTAAGATACAGCTACTACCATGCATTGGGCCCTGAAATATGACCCCGCTCGACTTCTTATTCACCCTAGCTCTCTGTCCAGGAGTTGCAAGTAGTTTCTGGTGTTTGTAGCCTACTGGAGGCCGTGCACAGCGCTGACCGTAGGGGTGGGCTGTGATGCGGTAGGTACGTGGCACGGTGTACCGAATACCCGTTAGGTATCCCGGGAACCCTGTTCACATTGTTCGGGGCCGTATGGGAAACCTCGGCCGGACTCCCTGCGGATGGAACCTGAATAGGCGATAAACCTGGACTAGAGGCTTAAGTGTTTAGGTAGGTCGTGGTCTACACCCACGTCGGCTTTCGCTTGAAGTCTGCCGAGCACATGTCGTGTGCAGACGCTAAGTGGTGGAAACATGTATGAAGAAGTACACCCCTGCAGGGATAACATGATCTATTCGAATAGCCGCGTCCGCGGTAAAGGACTACTTGGTTGCCTATACAGTTCATAGACAAGTAAATGGAAACTACTAAAAGCCTCAAGATAAGTGTGAGTGCCGAGGATGGCTCTTCCATAGGAAGACGGAGGTGGATCCTCGGTAGTGTATTGAAGTGGTGAGTAGTGGACTCGTGTGCGCAAAACATTTCAAGTTGGAGTATCGTAGGATAGTCTAGCCAAGAGTCAAAGCTAGCTTGCTGCAATAACTCCACCAACCCTTCTTGATACTCTGCATGTATGTAGGATCTGATGTAAGTCTTGCTGAGTACCTTTGTACTCATGTTGCTATGATCTACATTTTTACAGAAGACACTGCAACCCCTTCTGATGGGTTCTATGTAGACGTTGACATCAACGAGTAGGCTAAAGACCCAGGTGGTGACCCTGAGCTTGTGATGGACCACGTAGTATAGCTAGGCTTTCCAAGCCTCTTTTATTTTACTAGTTGTCTGTACCCAGACAAAGTACTTCCGCTGTTGGCTTGTATGACTGTATGATTTGTATGTGGGGTCGAGAGACCCGTACCTGTGTGTATGATATGTATGGCTCTCTGAGCCTTAAATAAAGTACTTGTGTCATAGAGTCATGTTGTGATGCTTCGTTGTATTTGCACATATCGAGCATATTGTGTGTATGATTGAAATGCTTGGTATGTGTGGGATCTGACTATCTAGTTGTTTATCTTTAGTAGCCTCTCTTACCGGGAAATGTCTCCTAGTGTTACCGCTGAGCCATGGTAGCTTGCTACTGCTCTGGAACACTTAGGCTGGCCGGCATGTGTCCTTCTTCGTTCCTGTGTC
>NW_025255546.1:0-1888 GCF_018294505.1 Triticum aestivum
GCAACCTGAGGCGATTGATCCTTAAGGAAGCTCATGAATCTCCTCTCACTATTCATCCCGGTAGTACTAAGATGTATCAGGACCTACGCCAGAGGTTCTGGTGGACTAGGATGAAGAGAGAAATTGCTCAGTATATTGCAAATTGCGACGTCTGTCGTCGTGTAAAAGCAGAGCATCAACGGCCTGCTGGCACCCTTCAACCCTTAGCTATTCCTGAATGGAAATGGGATAAAATTGGTATGGATTTCATTACCGGTTTTCCCAGGACCAAGAGAGGGAATAATGCTATCTTCGTCGTGGTCGATCATCTTTCCAAAGTAGCTCATTTCTTACCTGTTCGTGAGAGTATAACCGCTAGTCAGCTGGCAGATTTGTACATCTCCCGAATAGTGTCTCTCCATGGTGTTCCTTTGGAAATCAATTCGGATCGAGGAAGTCTTTTCACCTCTCGATTTTGGGAAAGTTTCCAAAATGCTATGGGAACCCGTCTCTCCTTTAGCACCGCTTTCCACCCTCAGTCAAGTGGTCAAGTGGAACGCGTCAACCAAATTCTAGAAGACATGCTTCGAGCCTCTGTTATCTCGTTCGGAATGGACTGGGAGAAGTGCCTTCCATTTGCCGAATTCGCTTACAACAACAGCTATCAATCTAGCTTGGGTAAAGCCCCTTTTGAAGTTCTCTATGGACGACGATGTCGAACACCCCTTAACTGGTCAGAGACCGGGGAAAGACAATTCTTTGGCCCGGATATGATTCAGGAAGCAGAAGAGCAAGTTCGTATCGTTCGTGAAAAGTTGAAAGCAGCCCAATCCCGTCAAAAGAGTCAATATGACCGAAAACATAAGGCTATGACTTTCGAGGTTGACGAGAAGGCTTATCTTCGGGTCACCCCTCTGAAGGGAACCCATCGTTTCGGTATCAAAGGAAAATTGGCTCCTCGTTACATTGGACCTTTTCGCATTCTTGCCAAACGAGGAGAAGTTGCCTACCAGTTGGAACTACCTCCGCATCTCTCCAGAGTTCACGATGTCTTCCACGTTTCTCAACTCAGGTGTTGCTTCTCGGATCCTATCCGTGAAGTGGACCACGAAACGCTTGATCTCCAAGATGATCTTACATATCGAGAGTACCCCATCCGTATCCTCGATCAGGCCGAGCGTACCACGCGACGTCATAACATCAAGTTCCTCAAAGTTCAATGGTCGCATCATTCTGAACATGAAGCAACTTGGGAAAGGGAGGATCGTCTTCGACTTGAGTATCCCGCCTTCTTCCCGGAGGAACCCAAATCTCAGGACGAGATTCTTTTGAGTGGGGGTGAGTTGTCACACCCTAGCTAGTCATGCATTAGAGTGTTGCATCATGGTTACTCATTCATCAGAAACTTGAAATGGGGATGACAGAACCCCCAGTCCCCTCTGAAACCAACTAGGGTTTACTAAAATAATTTTCAATGAACCTGAAATGCCCTTCTAAAATGCCCATCATTTTTGTCTTGGTTCAGAACCTCTGCAAAAGTGGTGCACATTTTCCTAGGCCATCCTAGGGTTTTTGAATTAAATCATAACTATTTGAATTTGGGCATTTAAAATTATATAAAATATTTAAATGCTCAAATATCTCCAAACTAAAATGTTTCATGTTGGAAATAATCCAACTATGGACCAGGAGTAGTTTGGTGATTTTTGGAGTTGTCTAGGTATTTTATTTAATTCAACAAAGTTGCAGATATATTAAATAAAAACAGAAAACAGAAAAGAAAGGGGAAGACTTACCTGTGCGGCCCAGCCAGCCGGCCGGCCCAGCCAGCAACCGACCCAGCCCAGCACTGTAGCTCCCCGTCGTCTTCCTCCCCACGCCCCGAAGCTGCTGCGTGCTCGCGCGCGCG
>NW_025255547.1:0-1888 GCF_018294505.1 Triticum aestivum
CCTCCTTCCATCTATATAGGGCCTAATGCGTTTTAAAGACCGTCTTTGACTATTAACAAGATTAATAGTACATGACATGCACAATGTGAAAATTATATTATTGAAAGCTCCTTTCACACACGAATTTAACGGTGTGCTTTGTGTAAGTTGTGTGTCATATATTATTGCTCTAATATTTGGTCAAAGTTAGCCTCGAAAAACGCATTAGGCCCTATATAGATGGAAGGAGGGAGTAACTATTATGTGGGCGATCTGGTACTCAAGGAACAACATTACACATGATAAGAATGGATATAACCCCACCCATTCTATCACGATGATCAAGGACGATTTGGCAATTCTTGAAGTGCCACTGGAGCACAGCAGGTTTGTGCCAGGTTTTGGATGGAAACCACCAGAGTATGATTGGGTGAAAATAAATACTGATGATGGTATAGCTGGAGAAGTACGTAAGGGTGGAGCAGGAGGGATCACCCGCTCTCCTACAGACTTCATTGCAGCCTGGAGCAAGCCTTATCCGGGAGTAACCGATCCGTTGGTGGCAGAAGCTTTGGCTATGCGTGACCGTGTCATTTTTGCTCAGCTTCGAGGCTTCTCGTGAGTTCTGCTGGAAGCCGATTGCAAGAAATGCCAACAACTCGGCCTACTTGTGTGCCAAACTTGCTTGCACACTCGAGGTGACCAGTTGCTGGATGGACTCACCGCATGGGTTTCTCATGACCAGCGTCATGGCTGATCGTGTAGGAGCTCTTGACAGTTGAATAAAGCTCTCTTTCACTCGCAAAAAAAAAAGCGATAGGAGGGGGGACCCCGTTCCTTCGCTCTGTAGTTAGGGTTTGGATTTGTAGGTCGTGGTGCGCCGTTGAGGTGGTGCGAGCGGCGCCCGGACAAATAAATCTGCCTCAACTCCACTCCCACATCGGCGGTGTCCTTCATGGCGGCGTCTCGGAGTTGGTGGCATCGTGTGTTCGCCGATCCTTCAGATCAGCGGCGTTAGGGTTCATGGATGGTGTCAGCGAGGCGGCGGAGGTGACTCCATCAGGTGTGTATCTCCTTCGGCTTTGTCCCCATTGCTGCGGCGTTGTCTCCTACGCCATGGTGGAGCAGGGAGGTTCGTCGTCCAGGAGTACGCGCAGACGCTTGTCTACGCAAGTGATAGCTGGAAGATGGTGCATCTTGTGTTGGGTTTGTGGTTGGAGGCTGACAGTTATGGTTTCCTCCTCCGACGTCGTAGTCGTGCGGGGGTGTCAGTTCTGGAGTTCGATGGCGTGTCCGGGGACACGTTGCCCCGGTCTCATTCTTTCAACGGTAATGGTTTTCCTCTAGGCAAACTACTTTGGAGGTCCATAAAGCTGCTGATCAGCGATGGAGCCGCGTCGAGCTCGGGTGAAGAGCTGATCCGTCTCCTTTTCCTTAATGGAGAGGGCCATACGCTGGTTTTTTTGCATAGGATTATTCTATCGTTTCAGTCATGTAATGTCGATGTTTACGTGGCTTGTAACTGAATCTTTATGTTATTAATGAGACACGTATTCCTATGCAAAAGAAGAAGAAGCGATAGCCTCTTTATTTTATTATATAAAAACATAGGTATAGATATAGATATAGATATGCGCAAGAATAACTCCTTCTTTAACCTAAAATGTTCTTCTAAAAGAATTCTGAGGGTAGGCTAGAACAGATGCGAAGTAATCAGCCAAAAGACACAAATTACCAGCAAACATATCCGTTGAAACTATCCGATGCCTTGGGAGTGAACCACAACATTTCTCAGATGCAGCGTACCAATCATCATCACTGGACTGCACTTGTACCTCCCACCACTTATCTAGCACATCATCATTGTCGGAAAAATACTATGTTCAAAATCTACCACCAACAAAACACT
>NW_025255548.1:0-1888 GCF_018294505.1 Triticum aestivum
TTCGGCCGTGTGAGAGAGAGAGCGAGGGAGAGGAGGGAAGAGCCGGGGGAGAGTGAGAGAGAGCAGGGGGGAGGCGTGGCGTCGTCCAGGGCATCGAGGCGAGGAGGGGAGGGCAGGCAGGCAGGGAGAGAGGTGGCGTGGCGCGGTGGCGCGCGCGCGCGCCGGCCACACTCCCCTCCCTCTGTCGGGACGAAGACGACAGAGGAGGGAGGTGGGCTGGGCCGGCTGCTGGCTGGGCCAGCCAGCTGGCTGGGCCGCACAGTGGAGGAGCCCAGGTAAGCTCCTCCTGTTAATTATTTTCTGTTTTTCTAATTTCTGACATTTGTTTTGATTTAAATAATATATTAAATCATTTATTTAACTTATGCCAATTTTTGCAGGAGCTAGATATATTATTCCAGAGCTCCTTCATAAGTGGCATAATATTTGGACATATATTAATATATATAAATAATATATTTCCAATGCAAATAATTATGCATTAATTCCAAATGCCCAAAATAAATACCTATGAGCTCTTAAAAATATTGGTTTGATTTTTATCTCTGTCCAATATTTTCAGAGAGCCACATGAGCATTTTCTTGGACCTTTTTGGAGAAATTTTTATTTGTATCATTTTCAAAATGATTCTGAGGGTTTCACAGATCCCCATTTCAAGTTTCTGATGAAAGAGTAAACATGATGCAACACTCTAATGCATGACTAGCTAGGGTGTGACAACTCACCCCCACTCAAAAGAATCTCGTCCCGAGATTTGGGTTCCTCCGGGAAGAAGGCGGGATACTCGAGTCGAAGACGATCCTCCCTTTCCCAAGTTGCTTCATCCTCAGAATGGTGCGACCACTGAACCTTGAGAAACTTGATATTATGACGTCGGGTGGTACGTTCGGTTTGATCGAGGATACGAATGGGGTACTCTCGATATGTAAGATTATCTTGAAGATCAAGCGTTTCGTGGTCCACTTCACGGATAGGATCCGAGAAGCAACGCCTGAGTTGAGAAACGTGGAAGACATCGTGGACTCTGGAGAGGTGCGGAGGTAGTTCCAATTGGTAGGCAACTTCCCCTCGTTTGGCGAGAATGCGAAACAGACCAATGTAACGAGGAGCCAATTTGCCTTTGATACCGAAACGATGGGTTCCCTTCAGAGGGGTGAACCGAAGATAAGCCTTCTCGTCAACCTCGAAAGTCATAGCCTTATGTTTTCGGTCATATTGACTCTTTTGACGAGATTGAGCTGTTTTCAACTTTTCACGAACGATACGAACTTGTTCTTCTGCTTCCTGAATCATATTCGGGCCAAAGAATTGTCTTTCCCCGGTCTCTGACCAGTTAAGGGGTGTTCGACACCGTCGTCCATAGAGAACTTCAAAAGGGGCTTTACCCAAGCTAGATTGATAGCTGTTGTTGTAAGCGAATTCGGCAAATGGAAGGCACTTTTCCCAGTCCATTCCGAATGAGATAACAGAGGCTCGAAGCATGTCTTCTAGAATCTGGTTGACGCGTTCCACTTGACCACTCGACTGAGGGTGGAATGCGGTGCTAAAGGAGAGACGGGTTCCCATAGCATTTTGGAAACTTTCCCAAAATCGAGAGGTGAAAAGACTTCCTCGATCCGAGTTAATTTCCAAAGGAACACCATGAAGGGACACTATTCGGGAGATGTATAAGTCTGCCAGCTGACTAGCGGTTATACTCTCTCGAACAGGTAGGAAATGGGCTACTTTGGAAAGACGATCGACCACGACGAAAATAGCATTATTCCCTCTCTTGGTCCTGGGAAAACCGGTAATGAAATCCATACCAATTTTATCCCATTTCCATTCAGGAATAGCTAAGGGTTGAAGGGTGCCAGCAGGCCGTTGGTGCTCTGCTTTTACACGACG
>NW_025255549.1:0-1888 GCF_018294505.1 Triticum aestivum
AAAAGTCTCAATGAATTCAACCCATTTAGCATGTCTACGATTCAGTTTAGCTTGACTTTTAATATGTTTCAAAGATTCATGATCAGAATGTATAACAAATTCTTTGGGCCATAAATAATGTTGCCATGTTTCTAAAGTCCGAACAAGAGCATATAATTCTTTATCATAAGTAGAATAATTCAGACTAGGCCCACTCAATTTTTCAGAAAAGTATGCAACGGGTTTGCCATCTTGTAATAACACACCGCCTAATCCAATCCCACTAGCATCACATTCAAGCTCAAAAGTCTTATTAAAATCAGGAAGTTGGAGTAAAGGAGCATGTGTCAACTTATCTTTTAATACCATGAAGGCTTCTTCCTGTGCGGTACCCTAAAGAAAAGGCACATCTTTCTTTGTAAGCTCATTGAGAGGTGTAGCAATGGTGCTGAAATCTCTCACAAAACGCCTATAGAATCCAGCGAGGCCAAGAAAACTCCTCACTTGTGTGACCGTTTTGGGCTGCGGCCAACTCTCAATAGCTTCAATCTTGGCTTTATCAACTTCAATTCCCTGTGGAGTAACAACATAGCCAAGAAAAGATACTCGGTCGGTGCAAAAGGTGCACTTCCCAAGGTTACCAAACAAACGTGCATCACATAGAGCAATGAAAACAGCACGTAAATGTTCCAAATGTCCTTCCAAAGATCTGCTATAAATCAATATGTCATCAAAGTAAACTACCACAAATCGTCCAATGAAAGCACGTAAAACTTCGTTCATAAATCTCATGAAAGTACTAGGTGCATTAGTTAACCCAAAAGGCATGACTAACCACTCATATAATCCAAACTTAGTTTTAAATGCTGTTTTCCATTCATCTCCCAATTTCATACGAATTTGATGGTATCCACTACGCAAATCAACTTTGGAGAATATTGTAGAGCCACTCAATTCATCAAGCATATCATCGAGCCTAGGAATAGGATGACGATAACGAATAGTAATATTATTAATGCCTCTACAATCATCACACATACGTGATGTACCATCCTTTTTCGGCACTAGAATAATAGGAACAGCACAAGGACTAAGGGATTCGCGTATATAACCATTGTCGAGAAGCTCTTGTACTTGACGCATAATCTCCTTCGTCTCCTCTGGATTGGTACGTGATAGAGGCGAGGGTGTCCCGATCTTTCAATGAGATGATAACTATCGATTTGGTGGAGACGACTTTGACGATCCGACTACAAACGTGCACGACATTGCGCCTTAGCAATCGCTAAACCAATCTCCTGAGGTTACTGACGATGCTGGAAGCACGGTCAGCCTGACCACGAAGGTCTATTCCTGCAAGCAATCGAAGAACGAGCAAGAATATGATAAAGCAATCTGAATATTGCAAATATATATGAAGTATCGATAATGGTGGGGATCCGGAAGCGGTCTTGGTCTGGTCGTTGGACACAAACGAAGTACACGAAGTTGCAATGGCTAACTTTTAACTAAACAAATCCCCAGGAAAAGCTACTAGATGGATCTACTTATATAGGAGCAAGGGGTGGCGGCCAAGGAGGTGGGAGGACGTCTCAAGGCAGCCTAAAACTAAATCTAGGTCGTACAAGGCCAATGGGCCCAAGTGGAGGTGATGTAACACCTTTGGACTTGTAGTTTGACTCGGATTCTGCTGCAGCATCAGATTGTTTCGTCCACAACTCAACGCTCCGGACGAATTTGAAGGTGATTCCAATTGGGTTGGAAAGTGCACGAAATCTAGTTTCCAACAAAAAAAGAATCACCCAATTCGGAGTCCGTATGAAAAACTTGTGTGCGTTTTGAGTCAGGTATGTCTGTGCAGTCCGAATCTGAATCCAGAACGTGAGAGACTTGGACTCTATCTTCTCTT
>NW_025255550.1:0-1888 GCF_018294505.1 Triticum aestivum
GTCCCACCTTTGGGGACGAAACGATATCCATTGCCTCTTATTGCTTCCATTTTTTCTCGTGTCAACATAGAACAACAGGAGTGTTGTGTGAATTTTTGGGGTTCGTTTGGACATTTTTATGCATTAACTGAGATTTCAATGCATTTATGTGCATAATTCAAATTTGAACTAATGCACATGCTCCAGTGCATATAAATTGGTTGAAAAATCAAATATGTATCCTTGGGTGCATGCTTAGGTCCCATGCAAGAAATGGGAATGAATTTCGAACACCAGGGCACCATTGATTGCCGGCAAAACATTGAGATGCCTGGTTTTTAAATTCTAGTAAATCCAAAACTCGTCTGAAATTCATAAAACTTGGCATGCTATCATGGAGCGGCATCAACATGCCGTGGTACAAATTTTGTCCCATTTGGGGCAGGTTTGGGTATATGCTTCTCACAAACCGGAGCTTCTCACAACAAGAATGACGGTTTTCGGTAGGGAACGTCCCACGTTTGGGGACGAGACGATATCCATTGCCTCTTATTGCTTCCAAATTTTCTCTCATGTCAACATAGAACAACAGGAGTGTTGAGTGATTTTTTGTGATTTTTTGGGGCTCGTTTGGACATTTTTATGCATTAACTTAATTTTCAATGCATTTATGTGCATAATTCAAATTTGAACTAAATGCACATGCTCTAGTTCATATGAATTGGTTGAAAAATCAAATATGTGTCCTTGGGTGCATGCTTAGGTCCCATGCAAGACATGGGAATGAATTTCGAACACCAGGGCACCGTTGATTGCCGGGAAAACATTGAGATGCCTGGTTTTTAAATTCTAGTAAATCCAAAACTCGTCTGAAATTCATAAAACTTGGCATGCTACCATGGAGCGGCATCAACCTGTCGTGGTACAAATTTTGTCCCATTTGGGGCAGGTTTGGGTATATGCTTCTCACAAACCGGAGCTTCTCACAACATGCATGACGGTTTTCGGTAGGGAACGTCCCACCTTTGGGGACGAAACGATATCCATTGCCTCTTATTGCTTCCATTTTTTCTCGTGTCAACATAGAACAACAGGAGTGTTGTGTGAATTTTTGGGGTTCGTTTGGACATTTTTATGCATTAACTGAGATTTCAATGCATTTATGTGCATAATTCAAATTTGAACTAATGCACATGCTCCAGTGCATATAAATTGGTTGAAAAATCAAATATGTATCCTTGGGTGCATGCTTAGGTCCCATGCAAGAAATGGGAATGAATTTCGAACACCAGGGCACCATTGATTGCCGGCAAAACATTGAGATGCCTGGTTTTTAAATTCTAGTAAATCCAAAACTCGTCTGAAATTCATAAAACTTGGCATGCTATCATGGAGCGGCATCAACATGCCGTGGTACAAATTTTGTCCCATTTGGGGCAGGTTTGGGTATATGCTTCTCACAAACCGGAGCTTCTCACAACAAGAATGACGGTTTTCGGTAGGGAACGTCCCACGTTTGGGGACGAGACGATATCCATTGCCTCTTATTGCTTCCAAATTTTCTCTCATGTCAACATAGAACAACAGGAGTGTTGAGTGATTTTTTGTGATTTTTTGGGGCTCGTTTGGACATTTTTATGCATTAACTTAATTTTCAATGCATTTATGTGCATAATTCAAATTTGAACTAAATGCACATGCTCTAGTTCATATGAATTGGTTGAAAAATCAAATATGTGTCCTTGGGTGCATGCTTAGGTCCCATGCAAGACATGGGAATGAATTTCGAACACCAGGGCACCGTTGATTGCCGGGAAAACATTGAGATGCCTGGTTTTTAAATTCTAGTAAATCCAAAACTCGTCTGAAATTCATAAAACTTGGCATGCTACCATGGAGCGGCATCAAC
>NW_025255551.1:0-1888 GCF_018294505.1 Triticum aestivum
ACGATCCGACTACGAACGTGCGAGGACGTCGCGCCTTAGCAATCGCTAAACCAACTCCGAGAGGTTATTGACCACGCCGGAGCACGATCAACCTGACCACGAGGGTCTGTTTCCTGCGAGCAAACGAAGAACAAGCAAGAAACTAAGATTGCAATCTGGATATTGCGAATATAAGATGAAAGCTTTATTGATCAAGGTGGGGTTCTGTGACGCCTTTGTCTGGTCGTTGAACACAAACGAAGTACGCGAAGTTGCAGCTATGGCGAACTTGTAATCTAAACAAAACCCAAAGTCTAAACGATGCCCTAAGGGCTGTATATATGGAGGAAGAGGGGGGGAATTTCGTGGCCCTTGGTGGAGGGGTCCGAAATCAACTCTATCTCTTGTTTCCCCACACATACGGACTCTAAAAATAGCCTATACTTATGTATTTCGAAATTACATGGGCCTGGCCCAATAATAAGGTGACGCAGCACCTAAAATAGCCTCGGGACGAAATTTATGAAGTGGCATCTTGTATATTTCGTCCAAGGCTTCATGCACCCATTATGGTGGCTTAAAAGTCCTGAAATCATCACTTGTAACTCCGTTCTTGTTCCCCTTGCGCATGCCATCATCTCCATGCTTGTTCTTGCTCCAATGTTCATCCTTCTCCAAGCTAGGCCCTTCATTTGTAAGCAAAACAAATGTATCCAATTTAGGCAGCATCATATTCTCATGAACATTAGAATCATTACCAAGAAACGAAAGTACCTGGTAATTTAGTTGGCGTGCACGAGCTCTAGTAATTGGTCCAGTATGTATAGCAGCAGGGGCTGTGGGTGTAACAATTGTATTGATGTCCTCATCATGTACAATCCACATATGAAGATAAGGGGAAAGGAGAAGTTTAGGTTCTATTGAAAAAGTCCTTTCACGTCACTTTTGGGCCAAGAGAAGATAGAGTCCAAGTCTCTCACGTTCTGGATTCAGATTCGGAGTTCACAGACATACCTGACTCAAAACGCCGACAACTTTTTCATACGGACTCTGAATTGGGTGATTCTTTTTTTTGTTGGAAAGTAGATTTCGTGCACTTTCCAACCCAATTGGATTCACCTTCAAATTCGTTCGGAGCGTTGAGTTATGGACGAAACAATCTGATGCTGTAGCAGAATCCGAGTCAAACAACAAGTCCAAAGGTGTTGCATCACCTCCACTTGGGCCCATGAGCCTTGTACGACCTAGGGTTGGTTTTAGGCTGCCTTAGGACGTTCTCCCACCTCCTTGTCCGCCACCCCTTACTCCTATATAAGTAGATCCATCTAGGACCTTTTGCTTGGGATTTGTTTAGTTAAAAGTTAGCCATTGCAACTTCGTGTACTTCGTCTGTGTCCAACGACCAAACCAAGACCGCTTACGGATCCCCACCTTTATCAGTACTTCATATATATTCGCAATATTCAGATTGCTTTATCATATTCTTGCTTGTTCTTCGATTGCTTGCAGGAATAGACCTTCGTGGTCAGGTTGATCGTGCTCCGGCGTGGTCAATAACCTCTCGGAGTTGGTTTAGCGATTGCTAAGGTGCAACGTCGTGCACGTTTGTAGTCGGATCGTCAAAGTCGGCTCCACCAAATTGATAGTTATCATCTCATCGAAAGATCGGGACACCCCCGCCTCTATCAACGGTACTATGCTAGTCCTAGGCTAGACCGTGCTAGAGACTCGAGCCTAGAACACTAACCAAATCATGGCGCTGCACGTAAACAAGGGAGGAGCACACTTTGATTTTTCTCTTTTTTCACTTTTTTTGCTCTTTTTTTGCTCCGCAACAAATGTTTTTCAAAAAGGTCTACAAATGGTCTAGAAACTGCCTAGCTAGAATTTTCCAGACTTAGTTTTTTTT
>NW_025255552.1:0-1888 GCF_018294505.1 Triticum aestivum
AGTGTGACGTTGCTTTCAACACTCTCAAAGAGAAACTAGTCACAGCTCCTGTCTTAACTCCTCCTGACGAATCCAAGCCATTTGAAGTTTTTTGTGATGCTTCTCTCCAAGGTCTCGGTGCTGTGTTAATGCAAGAGAAGAAAGTTGTGGCCTATACCTCTCGTCAGTTGAAGCCCAATGAGAAGAACTACCCCACTCACGATCTTGAGTTGGCGGCAGTTGTCCATGCATTAATAACATGGAGACATCTCTTGTTGGGAAGAAAAGTGGACATTTTCACCGATCACAAGAGTCTCAAGTACATCTTCACTCAGCCCAACCTCAACCTCAGGCAGACTCGATGGGTCGAAATGATTCAAGAGTACAATCCGAGTATTGAATATACTCCAGGCAAGGCCAATGTCATTGCAGATGCTTTAAGCAGGAAGGCTTATTGCAACAGCTTAATCCTCAAGCCTTTCTAACCGGATCTTTGTGAAGCTTTCCGCAAGCTGAATCTCCAAGTTGTTCCTCAAGGCTTTCTTGCCAACCTCATAGTCTCTCCTACTTTGGAAGATCAAATTCGTGAGGCACAACTTCTGGATACCATGGTGAAGAAGGTGAAACGCGGTATCGACAAGGGTCTTTCCAAATACAAGTGCTATCGCATTGATGACAGAGACACTTTATTCTTCGAGGACCGGATTGTGGTTCCTAAAGGTGATCTAAGGAAAGTCATAATGAACAAGGCGCACAATTCTCTTCTTTCCATTCATCCTGGAAGTACGAAGATGTACCATGACCTCAAGCAGTCGTATTGGTGGACTTGAATGAAGCGAGAGATTGCTCAATTCGTGAATGAATGTGATGTCTGTCGAAGAGTGAAAGAAGAACACCAACGACCAGCTGGTCTCCTCCAACCTCTTGCTATCCTAGAGTGGAAGTTTGATCATATCGAAATGGACTTTGTGACTGGTTTTCCAAAGTCCAAGCGCGGAAATGATGCTATCTTCGTTGTCATCGACAAGCTTTCTAAAGTGGCTCATTTCCTTCCAATCAAAGAGTCTATCACAGCAGCTCAGTTGGCAGAGCTATACACCTCCAGAATTGTCTCCTTGCACGGCATTCCACAATTGATATCTTCAGATCGTGGAAGCATCTTCACCTCTAAGTTCTCGGACTCCTTCCAGAAGGCCATGGGCACCAACATTCGCTTCAGCACAGCTTTCCATCCTCAAACTAGTGGCCAAGTCGAGCGAGTCAATCAAATTCTTGAAGATATGCTCAGGGCTTGTGTCATTTCCTTTGGCATGAAATGGGAAGATTGTCTTCCATATGCCGAATTCTCCTACAACAACAGCTTCCAAGCAAGTTCGGGCAAGGCCCCATTCGATATTCTCTATGGCAGAAAGTGTCGTACTCCTCTCAATTGGTCAGAGACTGGTGAACGCCAACTTCTTGGCAATGACTTAATCACTGAAGCTGAAGAAATGTGTAAAGTCATCCGTGAAAATCTCAAAGCCGCGCAATCGCGCCAGAAGAGTTACTATGATAGTAAGCACCGTGATGTGGCTTTCGAGATCGGAGACCATGTCTACCTCCGCGTCTCTCCAATGAAAGGCACTCGTCGCTTCAGTATCAAAGGGAAGCTTGCCCCTAGATACATGGGTCCTTTCAAGATCATTGGCAAAAGAGGCGACCTCGCCTACCAACTTGAGCTTCCTCCCAACTTTGCGAACGTGCATGACGTGTTCCACGTGTCACAGCTCCACAAGTGCTTCAAGACTCCTGAGCGCATTATCAACTTCGAAGAGATTGACCTCCAAGAAGATCTGTCTTATCATGAGCACCCCGTTGCTATTTTTGAGGAAACTGAGCGCAAGACTCGCAACAAGTCAATCAAATTCCT
>NW_025255553.1:0-1888 GCF_018294505.1 Triticum aestivum
TGTCAGTTGGAGGAATCATTATTTTTTGCGTAATAAGGAGGCACTTCCTTGCTGCGGCCGTGGACCCAGCTGTCAGACTCTCCACATATAGTATACTTCCGATGGAAGTCGTTCCTTGACCATGTTGACCACGCCGCGTTCCGTTGCATGCATGCGTCCATGGGCGTGGTGCATCCCCACTGTCAGCCTCTCACGTACAGTCATCTTCCGATGACTCTCGGTTGTTGACCATGTTGACCACACCGTGCCGAGCGCACCCAGACTGGAACGACCCGGAGATGGGGAAGACGGGGCAGTGGAGTCACAGATGGAGAGGAGTGGGAAACTTCACTGGTTCGGGTGAGTGGCAGCACAGCCGCGGTGCCGCCCACCGGAGACAGGAGCAAGAACAGAGGTTGAAGAAGGAGCACGGCTATTGGATTAACATCCATCGGTCCAGCTGCTAGAATCATTTGTTGATTAAGTTGACAAAGCCGTGCGTACACGTCCGCTTAGTAGGCCCACAAGTCAGCCACCAAATCTGACGGGTCCCAGCTATCAATAGGATGAATAATTTTTTTCGCAAAACAAGGAGGCACTTCCTTCCGTGCGAAGATACAACCGGTGGGTCCCAGCTGTCAGGTGGAGGAAACATTTTTTTCAGCTTAATAAGGAGGAACTTTCCTTGCATGCGACCATGGACCTCGTGGGTCCCAGCCGTCAGGCTCTCCACGTACAGTCCTCTTCCGATGACTCTCGTTTGTTGACCATGCCGCACCGAGCGCAGCGAGGCGATGGACGACGGCGAGGCCCCGGACGGGAACGACTCGGAGATGGGAAGACACGACAGTGGGTCGCATATTGAGAGGAGGAGAAGGGTTATAACTGGCTCTGTTGCGGTGTGGGGCTGCAGTCTGTGGAGAATAACGGGAGGTGTCGAGGGGTGGAGGGATAGCCTGGCCGGCGGTGGAGTAGCGCTTCGCAGCGATGCGTGATAAGCAGAGCTGCTAGCCGCCGGAGGTCAGACTAGGCGGTCCCAACGACACTAGAGGAAGAAGATGAGAGATTGAAGGTGCATGCCAGCCGTTGGATATAAATCCAATGGCTGTGGATGACACAATCATTTGTTGACGAAGTTGACAACGCCCTGCGTAGGCTTCGACCTATTGGCCCACATGTCAGCCTGCAAAAATGTGGCATATATTTAACCCATGTTTTCTAGAATGTACAGTCCATTTGCTGGGCTGGGTGAACAAATAATTTCGCGTCAATCAGGCCCATTTATATTTTCTAAGAAATCCCAGCCCATTTGCACTTCCTTGAAATACACGTATTAGGTGGGCTCGTTATATATATAATGTTATGTTAGAAGGAGCAATTAATATCAAAGAATAAACCGGAGAGGCACATTATATATATATAATTAACAAATTAGCGAGTTATTGCTCAAAATAAAAATGAGCGTGTTATTATTAAATTGGTCCTTAAAATCTTTGCAAGCTTTTGTACGCAATCACCAGGATTTTCCTTGCCTGTGAGTCAAAAACAACCAGGATTTTCCTTGCCAACTTCCGTTAAACATTTACTTTTATAAGTTAATTACACGTGGGATGTTTTTATAATATATATATAAGTCTCTATAAAATATACGATAATAGTAATAATATAAATATATATAATGTGGTTAGAAGGGAAAACATAAATTGGACACAACATTATTATTCTTATATATAGATAAATAGAACAGAGACCCGCATTTTATTAAAAAATACATTGGGCTGCCGATCTTTTAGAAAAAGCCCATAGGCCGGTATTGACCTCAAAAAATAAGTTGAAACTACTGTCTCCGTATGTCGTGGGCTACGCATGTTAAAATACAAAACCTAGGCCTAGCTGATACTTGTTCGCC
>NW_025255554.1:0-1888 GCF_018294505.1 Triticum aestivum
GCTAGACTTCGACTCCGAAGATACCAATGGTATGAACGCCGATAAAGGAGACGATCAAGAACCAGCGCCTATAGGGCTCCAGAAAAACACCTCATCACACGATGTATACATGGTCGACACATGCAACAGAAGCGACTACGTGGACCAAAAGGATGCGGCCAGAGATCGCTCCCCCGAGAAACAATCAAAGCGGCGGCGTAAGCGCAAGGCCAAGCCCCACCTCGACAAAAACCCAGCCATAGAGCAGGGCGACTCAACGGACGATGAACATGCCATTGAGCATCCGTCCAAGCAGGGCGGACAATCCGAACAACAAATCCCGGGGAAGGATAATAGCCCGGACGACCTCACACCAGACAAATTGCTGGAACATCAGAACCTCCACCAAAGGCTCGTCGCCACTACACGTAGCCTGAAAAAACAGAAGCGGAGGCTCAAGACAGTGGAGGATGCACTCAGGATCAGATGGGGCAAGGTACTCAATACCGCACACAAGTATGGTGGTAGTCGCCACACAAAAAGCTACCTGAAGCGGAAACTACTACCGGAATTTGACGAAGAGGCCATAAAGCCCCCACAGTCAAAAAATAAGGACGCCACAAGGTCGGATAGATGACCCTACGATCAATCTCACGCGTCAAAGGACGCCGCACTCCATATAGCGCGCGATCCGTCCAAGAATCCGCATCAGAAAATTGGCCCTACCAGATCCATTTATAGGCCAAGAAAGCAAGCTCCAATGAGTGATGCAATGCAAAAAATACCCGAAAATCGCGGCATACCTAAATACAGGGGCGCTGCACACCCCCTATGCTTTACTGATGAGGTGCTGGATCATGAATTCCCAGCCGGATTCAAGCCAGTGAACATAGAACCATACGACAGAACAACAGACCCTGGAGTCTGGATCGAGGACTACATCCTCCACACACACATGGCCAGAGGAGACGACCTCCACACCATAAAATACTTACCCCTTAAGCTCAAAGGGACAGCCAGGCATTGGCTTAAAATCCTTCCCAAGAACACCATGGGAAGTTGGGCAGTGCTTGAGGATGCTTTCTGGGCAAATTTTCAAGGGACCTATGTCCGGGCCCCGGATGCAGACGATCTGAGCCATATAACTCAGCAGCCCGGAGAGTCAGTGAGGAAGCTCTGGAACAGATTCCTTATCAAAAAGAATCAGATAGTCGACTATCCGGATGCAGAGGCCCTAGCAGCTTTCAAACATAGCATCCGAGACGAATGGCTCGCCAGACACCTCGGCCAAGAAAAGCCGCGAACAATGGCTGTGTTAAGAAGCCTCATGACCCGCTTCTGTGCAGGAGAGGATAGCTGGTTGGCAAGAAGCAGCACCAGCGATCCGAATACGTCCGAACTCAGAGATGGGAACGGGAAGCCGCGCCGTAACATGAACCGCGCCGAATAAAGGACAAAAGCCCGATGAGCACGGCAGTAAACGCCGGATTCAAAAGTCCTCGGCAAAATCAGAAAAAGATGCCCCCCAAAGAAGATAGGGACGAGCCATCCAACCTCAACAAAATTTTAGACAAAATATGTCAAATCCACAGCACTCCGGGGAGACCTGCAAACCATACCCACAGAGATTGTTGGGTCTTTAAGCAGTCCGGCAAGCTCAACGCCGAACACAAGGGGCTCAACACACCAAGCGAAGATGACCACGCACCCCACAAGCAGATCACCGGAGAACAAAAGAAGTTCCCACAAGAAGTCAAGACAGTAAATCTACTTCATGTGACAAAGGGGACGAATAGAACGGCACCTACAATGACACGCGCCGTACAGCCAGCCCCGGAGGAGCAACCCCACTGGTTGTTACAACCAATCACCTTTGATCATCTGGATTACTCTAGAGGAGACCAGAACA
>NW_025255555.1:0-1888 GCF_018294505.1 Triticum aestivum
CTTTGTCAGGCCTGTTGGGCTGCAAATCTTTCAAAACGAGGAGAGCTTCATTTGGCTGGCCGAGAAAATGGCCTATCAGTAATGAGAAATGGGTTGTACATTTTTAAAACACATCAAACCGGCAATTAGTTTCAAATTTCTTTTTTTCATTTAGAGATTTTAAATTGCATTGATTTTTATGCGTGGACAATTTGTTGGATTTTATATTGATATACATTTATTTTTAAAATCAGTTTGAATGTGACTCGAAATTTCAGGATTAAAAACAGTTCGGACCGCACCGAAATATGCAAAATTTCCTACAATTTTTTAACCGTGGCTACAATATGGGCTGTAATGCTAACAAAAAGAATATGGGCTCCAAAAAAAACCCTTAAGAATTAGCAAATGGGCTGTAAATTATTAAAAATAATGGCAGATGGGATGTATGCTGTTTTCCATAGATTTGAGACTTTCCTAAAAAAAAAGGTTGACGCACAAGCAGTGACTGTTGGATGTCCATCCAACGGCCATCATGCTTCTTCAATCTCTGCTCTTCCTGCTCCAGCCACTCAAACAAGCGCCAGCGGGACTGCCTGCTCCCTCCTCCCCGCGGCCGGCTGTGCTGCCGCGCAGGCCTCATCACCCCACCATACCATCACTGGCTTAGCCATCCCTCTACTCACCCACACCTGTTGTTATTCTCCGGCGACGGGCAGACAAACCAGTAAACCCTCGTACAGTCGTACTTCCCTCCACGCAGGAAACAACTGCCGAGTCTTCCATGCCTCCGTGTCGTTCCCTTCCTAGGCCTCGTCGTAGTCCACTGCCCTGGTGCTCTCGGTGCGGCCTGGTCAACATGGTCAAGGACCGACATGCATCTGAAGTGGACTATACGTGGAGAGGCTGACAACTGGGTCCATGGCCGCCCGCAAGGAAATGCCTCCTTATTACGCGCAAAATAATGATTCCTCCACCTAACATCTGGGACCCACTGAAAGGGCCTCTGTATTTCGTGAAAAAAATATTACCGCCGCTGTCAGCTCGGACCCACCAGCTATATCTTCACACGCAAGGAAGTGCCTCCTTATTACGCACAAAAAAATGAATACTCCCCCTGCTAGCTGGGACATAGTATAGTGGCAGGCTGACTTGTGGGCCTACTAAGTTGACGGGGACGGAGGGCTTTGTCAACTTAGTCAATATGCATGATTCTAGCTCCAGTGACCGTACGATGTCCATCCAACGGCCGTAGTGCTTCTTCAATCTCTGGTCTTCTTGCTCCTGCCGCCCAAACCAGCGTCGGTCGTGCCTCGTGCTCCTGCCTCCCGTGGCTGGCTGCGATGCGGCGGAGGCCTCACCGCCCCCTACTACTCCCACCGCTGGCCAGGCCATCCCTCTACTCACCCACACCCCCTGTTATTCTGCGGTGACGGCAGCCTAACACCGCAGCGAACCAGTGAACCCTCATACTCCTCTACGCGTGGGCATCCACTGTCGCGTCTTCTCCGGCTCCACGTCGTCCCTTTGTAGGCCTCGCCGTCGTCCACTGCCCTGGTGCTCTCGGCGCGGCGTGGTCAACGTGGTCAAGGAACGGCTTCCATCGGACGTGGACTGTACATGGAGAGGCTGACAGATGGGTCCACGGCCGCAGCAAGGAAGTGCCTCCTTATTACGTGCAAAATAATTATTCCTCCACCTGACAGCAGGGACCCATCGGACGGGCCACCGTATTTCGTGAAAAAAATGTTTCCCCTTGACTGCTGGGACCCACCACCTACATCTTCGCACACAAGGAAGTGCGTCCGGGCAAAAAAACGATTCGCCCCCTGACTGCTGGGACCCACCAGCTACATCTTCGCACGCAAGGAAGTGCCTGATAGTCGGGACCCACCTGGTCGAAGCGTAC
>NW_025255556.1:0-1888 GCF_018294505.1 Triticum aestivum
GATTGTCGGAGAGGTATCTCTGGGCCCACTCGGTAATGCACATCACTATAAGCCTTGCAAGCATTGTGACTAATGAGTTAGTTACGGGATGATGTATTACGGAACGAGTAAAGAGACTTGCCGGTAACGAGATTGAACTAGGTATCGAGATACCGACGATCGAATCTCGGGCAAGTAACATACCGATGACAAAGGGAACAACGTATGTTGTTATGCGGTCTGACCGATAAAGATCTTCGTAGAATATGTGGGAGCCAATATGGGCATCCAGGTCCCGCTATTGGTTATTGACCGGAGAGGTGTCTCGGTCATGTCTACATAGTTCTCGAACCCGAAGGGTCCGCACGCTTAAAGTTACGATGACAGTTTTATTATGAGTTTATGTATGTTGATGTACCGAAGGAGTTCGGAGTCCCGGATGAGATCGGGGACATGACGAGGAGTCTCGAAATGGTCGAGACGTAAAGATCGATATATTGGATGACTATATTAGGACTTCGGAAAGGTTCCGAGTGATTCGGGTATTTTTCGGAGTACCGGAGAGTTACGGGAATTCGTATTGGGCCTTAATGGGCCATACGGGAAAGGAGAGAAAGACCCCAAAGGGTGGCCGCACCCCTCCCCATGGGCTAGTCCGAATTGGACTAGGGAGGGGGGGCGCCCCCTTCCTTCTTTCTCCTTCCCCCTTCCCTTCTCCTACTCCCACAAGGAAAGGACGAGTCCTACTCCCGGTGGGAGTAGGACTCCCCCCTTTGGCGCGCCTCTCCCTTGGCCGCTGCCTCCTCCTTGCTCCTTTATATACTGGGGCAGGGGGGCACCCCATAGACACAACAATTGATCCTTGAGATCTCTTAGGCGTGTGCGGTGCCCCCCTCCACCAAATTACACCTTGATAATACCATTGCGGAGCTTAGGCGAAGCCCTGCGTCGGTGGAACATCATCATCGTCACCACGCCGTCGTGCTGACGAAACTCTCCCTCAACACTCGGCTGGATCGGAGTTCGAGGGACGTCATCGAGCTGAACGTGTGTAGAACTCGGAGGTGCCGTACGTTCGGTACTTGATCGGTCGGATCGTGAAGACGTACGACTACATCAACCGTGTTGTGATAACGCTTCCGCTGTCGGCCTACGAGGGTACGTGGACAACACTCTCCCCTCTCGTTGCTATGCATCACCATGATCTTGCGTGTGCGTAGGAATTTTTTTGAAATTACTACGTTCCCCAACAGTGGTATCAGAGCCTAGTTTTATGTGTTGATGCTATGCACGAGTAGAACACAAGTGAGTTGTGGGCGATATAAGTCATACTGCTTACCAGCATGTCATACTTTGGTTCAGCGGTATTGTGAGATGAAGCGGTCCGGACCGACATTACGCGTACGCTTACGCGAGACTGGTTTCACCGTTGCGAGCACTCGTTGCTTAAAGGTGACCGGCGGGTGTCTGTCTCTCTCACTTTAGTTGAACCGAGTGTGGCTACGCCCGGTCCTTGCGAAGGTTAAAACAGCACCAACTTGACAAACTATCGTTGTGGTTTTGATGCGTAGGTAAGAACGGTTCTTGCTAAGCCCGTAGCAGCCACGTAAAATATGCAACAACAAAGTAGAGATCGTCTAACTTGTTTTTGCAGGGCATGTTGTGATGTGATATGGTCAAGACATGATGTGATATAATGTGTTGTATGAGATGATCATGTTTTGTAACCGAGTTATCGGCAACTGGCAGGAGCCATATGGTTGTCGCTTTATTGTATGAGATGCAATCGCCATGTAATAGTTTTACTTTATCACTAAACGGTAGCGATAGTCGTAAAAGCAATAAGTTGGCGAGACGACAACGATACTACGATGGAGATCAAGGTGTCGAGCCGGTGACGATGGTGATC
>NW_025255558.1:0-1888 GCF_018294505.1 Triticum aestivum
AAAAATGAAGAAGAACATTTTTCAAATTCAAAAACATATTTTGGATACGTAACAATTTGAAAACATGGAAAAACCTGACCAAAATTGGAAAATTTAAACACTTATAATAAATTGTGAACATTTTTTCAAACTCCCAAACAAAATAGGAATAGACACATTTTCGAAAATTGTGAACAAATTTTGACATGGAAACATTTTTTGAAACTACAGAACAAAATTGGAAGAGACAAACATTTTTCTTAGAATTGTGAATGAAGTTTGAAAGAGGAACATTTTTTCAAACTCCAGAAGAAAATTTGAAAATGCGAATATTTTTTTTATATTATGAACAATATTGAAAGGTGAACATTTTTTCTACATATGCGAACCTTTTTATGAAAAATGGAGAAATATTTTTGGAATTTGTGAAAAAAGATAATAACAGAAACATTTTTGAAGTTTTGAGCATTTTTTGAATTTTTGAACATAATTTGAAATTCTCAAGTACAAGAAAGAGAAGAAAAAGGAATTACAAAGGAATAGAAAAAATGAAGTAAAGAAACAGAAATTCGAAAAACTAAAAAAATTGAAACTGTGGAAGAACATTTTTTTATATCTATGAAAAATTTATGAGAAAGGGAACAAGTACTCTCAATGCGAACATATTTTAAATTTTTTTAAGAACAAGCACATTTTTGTATTTTGTGAACAAATTTTGAAACAAGAACATTTTTTAAATTGATGAACAAATTTTGAAAATGGGAACATTTTTTAAATTTTCAAACATTTTCCGTGAATCTCAAACAAAATCTTCAGAAATCGATTTAGAAATTACAAGTATTTTTTCAAATTAGCATACATGTTTCAAAAATGTGAACATAATTTGAAAATAAGAAAAAATAATTGAATTCTGAACAACATTGAAATTTCCAAACATTTTTTGAAAAAAGTAAAATCAACTTGAAAACTGAAATAAGGAAACGAAAAGGGAACAGGAGAACAAGGAAACGGTAAAAAAGAGAAACTAAAATCAGGAGGAAAAGAAAGGTTCCAAATTGGGACGAACGAACTGGTCCACTCGGCCCAGTAGCTTCATTGGTGCCCTTCCCTCTGTGCGATACGGCGACAATTTGCCGCAACGCGCGCAAATAGGGATTTCGGTCGCTGAATGCTTGGACGCCAGCTCTGTGGCCGCCATCAACTTTGATGGAGTCGCGGGCAAAGAGGACTGGCGTTGCCACGGCGAGCATCAACGACGATCGAGCAGAACATTTGCTCGCTACGGCCAGCATCAACGGCGGCCATGGCTCCGGCCAACCCTAGCTTCGTTGTGGAGTAGCGTGCCATGTACGATGTCGTCTGTGTTGGGGAACGTAGCAGAAATTCAAAATTTTTCTACGTGTCACCAAGATCTATCTATGGAGAAACCAGCAACGAGGGGAAGGAGAGTGCATCTACATACCCTTGTAGATCGCTAAGCGGAAGCGTTCAAGAGAACGGGGTTGAAGGAGTCGTACTCGTCGTGATCCAAATCACCGGAGATCCTAGTGCCGAACGGACGGCACCTCCGCGTTCAACACACGTACAACCCGGTGACGTCTCCCATGCCTTGATCCAGCAAGGAGAGAGGGAGAGGTTGAGGAAGACTCCATCCAGCAGCAGCACAACGGCGTGGTGGTGATGGAGAAGCGTGGCAATCCTGCAGGGCTTCGCCAAGCACCGCGGGAGAGGTGGAGTACTTGGGAGAGGGGAGGGCTGCGCCAGGGGAACCGTGTAGCTCCCATGCGTCTCCCCACTATATATAGGGGTGGAGGGGGCTGGTTTCTTGCCCTCCAAGTCCATTGGGGCGTTGGCAAAGGTGGGAGGAAGGAAATCCCATCATTTCCTTCCCCACCGATTGTTATCCCCC
>NW_025255559.1:0-1888 GCF_018294505.1 Triticum aestivum
AGATACCTGGTTTTTAATTACAATAAATCCAAAACTCGTCTGAAATTCATGAAACTTGGAATGCTATCATGGAGCGGCATCAACATGCTGTGGTGAATTTTTGTCCCATTTGGGGCAGATTTGGGTATCTGCTTCTCACAAACCAGAGCTTCTCACAACAAGCATGATGGTTTCGGTAGGGAACGTCCCACCTTTGGAGACGGAACGATATCCACAGCCTCTTACTGCTTTCAAATTTTTTCTCGTGTCAACATGGAACAACAGGAGTGTTGTGTCAGTTTTTTTGATTTTTCGGGGTTCGTTTGGACATTTTTATGCATTAACTGAGTTTTCAATGCATTTATGTGCATAATTCGAATTTGACCTACATGCACATGCTCTAGTGCATATAAATAGGTTGAAAAATGAAATCTATGTCCTTGGGTGCATGCTTAGGTCCCATGCAAGAAATGGTATTGAATTTCAAACACAAGGGCACCGTTGATTGCCGGCAAAACATTGAGATACCTTGTTTTTAAACTCTAGTAAATCCAAAACTCGTCTGAAATTCATGAAACTTGGCATGCTATCATGGAGCGGCATCAACATGCCGAGGTAAATTTTTTGTCCCATTTGGGGCAGATTTGGGTATCAGCTTCTCACAAACCAGAGCTTCAAAATACAAGCATGATGGTTTCGGTAGAGAACATCCCACCTTTGGGGACGAAACGATATCCATTGCCTCTTATTGCTTTCAAAAAATTTCTCGTGTCAACATAGAACAACAAGAGTCTTGTGTCAATTTTTGTTATTTTTGGGGTTCGTTTGGACATTTTATGCATTAACTGAGTTTTTCAATGCATTTATGTGCATAATTCAAATTTGAACTACATGCACATGCTCTAGAGCATATAAATTGGTTGAAAAATCAAATATGTGTCCTTGGGTGCATGCTTAGGTCCCATGCAAGAAATGGTAATGAATTTCATACACCAGGGCACCGTTGATTCCCGGTAAAATATTGAGATACATGATTTTTAAATTCTAGTAAATCCAAAACTCGTTTGAAATTCATGAAACTTGGCATGCTATCATGGAGCGGTATCAACATGCCGTGGTATATTTTTTGTCCCATTTGGGCAGGTTTGGGTATATGCTTCTCACAACAAGCATGATGGTTTCGGTAGGGAACGTCCCACCTTTGGGGATGAAACGATATCCATTGCCTCTTATTGTTTTCAAAAAATTTCTCGTGTCAACATAGAACAACAGGAGTGTTGTGTCAATTTTTGTGATTTTTCGGGGTTCGTTTGGACATTTTTTATGCATTAGCTGAGTTTTCAATGCTTTTATGTGCATAATTCAAATTTGAACTACATGCACATGCTCTAGTGCATATAAATTGGTTGAAAAATGAAATATGTGTCCTTGGGTGCATTCTTAGGTCCCATGCAAGAAATGATAATGAAATTCAAACACCAGGGCACCGTTAATTGCCGGCAAAACATTGAGATACCTGGTTTTTAATTACAATAAATCCAAAACTCGTCTGAAATTCATGAAACTTGGAATGCTATCATGGAGCGGCATCAACATGCTGGGCAGATTTGGGTATCTGCTTCTCACAAACCAGAGCTTCTCACAACAAGCATGATGGTTTCGGTAGGGAACGTCCCACCTTTGGAGACGGAACGATATCCACAGCCTCTCACTGCTTTCAAATTTTTCTCGTGTCAACATGGAACAACAGGAGTGTTGTGTCAGTTTTTTTGATTTTTCGGGGTTCGTTTGGATATTTTTATGCATTAACTGAGTTTTCAATGCATTTATGTGCATAATTCGAATTTGACCTACATGCACATGCTCCAGTGCATATAAATAGGATTAAAAATCAAATCTGTGTCCTTGG
>NW_025255560.1:0-1888 GCF_018294505.1 Triticum aestivum
AGGAGGGAGAACGGTACCGATAGCACTGTCATCGTCCGATCCGGTAGACCCAGATCTAGGGTTTCCCCCGGAACTTCCCGATCAGGTTGATGAGACCTGCAACGACGATGCCTCCAGAAGGAAACGACGTCTGAGACGCCGCCATCGTCCGCCAAGACCGCATTCTGGCGCGATTTTCACCGGAAACCATGTCTGCCCGATCTCGTGGCTGGCTGGAACCGAGCGGAACCTCGCCACGAAGACGTATGTTGCCGTCGGTACTCCGGCGGAGATCCGGCATCTCCACACCGGTCCCTCCACGCGCCGCCGGTCGGCGAAAGGCCTCCCCGCGACGGATCCAAACGGGGCGTTGGATCCGCAGTAGCCGTCGTCACCATCACGAGCAGGACAGCCCACCTCGTCGGATGGGGCGCTGCCACCGCCGCCGTCCATGCAGGGCCGCCGCTCCGTCGTGATAGCCCCGGCGATGGTGCTCCGGCCCCCGCCGCTCAGCCCGGATTCTCCGTCCTAGCCGCCGCCATTGGGTCTCATGAGAAGGGCCGCCCCCGCCGCCTCAGATGCGATCCGCCGCAACCACCCGCCCAGGAGCTTTGGCACCGGGCCCGCCGCCACCGCGGCCCATGCCGGCGGCAGCGGAGGCAGGAGGGGGTGGGAGGGAGGGGCTGGCGGCGCTAGGGTTGGGGCCCCTGGCGCCGCCCGGGGGGAGGCGACGCGAGGGGGTGCGAGGGCAAGTCTTGGGGGGTAGAAGGTGTCATCATTGTGGCTTGTGGGTAGAAAAACAAAAAAAATCATTGGCGGGAATATATAAAGTATAAATCGTTGTTGCACAATCATCCTTGATTTAGAAGTATAGGTGAAATCATCAATTCGGTATGAAAATACAAGTCACAAACAGTTTACATTCGAGTAAAAAGTGTACTTGAGTTCAGAATTCCGTCTTGACATCACATTGAGAGTCTACCCCTTTTCCAACGAGAGTGATGCATTGTTTGGGTCCTCAAGCTCTGACACCACAAGGTCACATAACAGGATACGAGTCTAGGGAGCTTGTCCTTTATGGTGTCATACCGGTTGCGATATTGAACATTTTTTTCCTCTTTGCTCCGCTTGCGAGCTGTAATATTATTATGACTTTGTGGTACTTTGAGACTTTTTAATAAGATGGTTGCATGCATCGTTCAGATGCAAAGGCCGGGGGCAAGCCTCCTTTTCCAAAAAAAAAGCTGCCAGCAGGACCCACCGATGTCCACGTCTCTTGCAGCCCAATTGCTTCGTCGTCATGGATATCCATGGTAGATAATGTGTTCCGCTGACCAATCACAATCCTGCTGGCAAAAGATAATCATCAATCATTTTCGCAAGTTTGCTATCAAAGGTAGTTGTCAATTGGAATAAGAATGTTGAAAGCTATGGCATGAATATTAAAAAAGTATATGGATCTGGCAAAATCCGGAATGATGTACACAAATGCATGTTCTAAGAAGAGAAAAGCTTGGTAAAAAAATTCTAGAGTTGGAAAAGCTTGGTAATTATGGACACCAAATTATATCAATTCTTTCCACCTAAAGAGGCAGAAAAACAACACAAATAGTCGGTCAGGAAATGAAATAAGAATAAGAAGGGTATGTACCTTCGTAAACCCGTCAAACATGCAAAAGAGACAACAGCTCGACCACCGCCTAATTTTATGGTTCTATTGAGCCTGGTGGAAGTGGAGCAATCAGTTACATATTTTCAAACATCATAGCAAAATATATATGTAGACAATATAATTAAGCACCTACATGTTACACATTCAGTATCACGATCCATGACAGCATTAGTTGATCGCTTATGTGACAAGACAAATGTGGGTTCTAATTCTGAAGGGCGTTCATGATGTCATCAT
>NW_025255561.1:0-1888 GCF_018294505.1 Triticum aestivum
CAGGTTTTCATATACCAATCATGGAATCTTCGCATCATCGTTGTTAGAGATCTTTCATCTTTGACGAGAGGCTTCCCGTACTCGTATTTGTGTTCGTCCACCTCCATTATATCAAAATGTGCATCGTCGGGCAGGTAATCTCCAAGATCGTTATAACCGGGCACCATTGTCCCGCCCAGATGATTAGCGATGACGCTAGACACCTGGAGTAGGGGGAACGATTGGTTCACTTGTTCGCCGAGCTGGGAAACTTTTTTCCCAGCTCGTCGTTCTGCTAATTTTTGACCACTGACAGTACTTCCCGACCGCTCTGCTTCGATAAATGACTTTGTAAGAATGCGCTCATAGTTGCCTTTCATCAGAGACTTTGGTGGTTTTTTAGGGTAGCCAGAGTACGCTTCACTTTTACCGGATCTATCTTCTCCTCCGAAGGTGGATGTTTCTTTGCTTTCACCCCTTCAAAGAAGTTGGTCACTTAGGCTTGCACGATCTTCATGTTTTCCTCCTGGCTCCTCTCGTATGGTAACTTCTCTGGAGTCTTCAGAAAAGGACTGTATCTGTATTGTCTGCCTCTGGTTGTACTGCTAGATGCCGGAGCAGACGGAGCGGTTGCGACTGTCTTTCCTTTCTTACGAGGAAGAGGAGAAGGACGACGCGCTAGAGCAGCCGGAGCGGCGGCGGGTCCCTTCCGCCCTTGTTGACGAGGAGGAGAAGGAGGAGGCTGGCTGCTCGGGTGCGCCGGCGCAGGCGGAGAAGGAGGCGGAGTGCCCCCACGCGCCGGAGAAGGAGGGTGAGTGCCCTGATCACTTGCCGGAGGAGGAGGTGTAGTGCCCTGACTCGCCGGAGGAGGAGGAGGCGGCGAAGACGTCCAGTTCGGAAGGTTGATGAGCTCCTTTCGCCATAGGCATGGAGTCTTCAGAGAAGAACCTAGCCGAATCTCCCCTTCACCCGTAGGGAGGTCAAGCTCAAGGTCCTCAAATCCGACCGTTATTTGATACACCATCACCCTAGCATATCCTTCTGGAATCGACCTGGCGTGGTAGGTCGTGCCAGGTTCAGTAGGTAAAACAGAGCCAACAGCCGCCTTGACTTTCAATGTCATCCATCGAGCCATAAGATGGCAATGTTGAGACTCCGTGATAGCATCCACGGGGTAGCTAGCAGGAGCCGTGAAGACAGGCTGCAGCTGCTGAGTCTGCTCGGTGGAAGCCACGCTTCTTCTCCGCCGAGATGGCGGGGTAGCTTCAAGGGAAGCTTCGGCAGGTTGTTTGCTGCATCTGCTTCTCGTTCCTCTAGCCCTTGTACCCTTTCGTGCAGCGCCTGTAGTTGGCTATGCTCCACTTTCTTCCCCCTCTCCTGGCTTTTGTAACCCCCTGCATTCGGAAACCCAGCCTTCCACGGAATGGAGCCTGGCATGTCTCGTGTCCGTCCAGGGTGCTCGGGATTCCCGAGGGCCATTGTGATCTCGTCGTTCTCTCTGTCTGGAACGAACGTCCCTTGCTGCGCTTTCTCGATATACTCCTGAAGCCTCCTGACGGGTATTCACAGTTGCTCTTCCGTCCAAACGCACTTCCCTGATACAGGGTCCAAGGTTCCGCCAACCCCGAAGAACCAAGTCCGGCAACGGTCTGGCCAGTTCAATGTCTCTGGTTCGACCCCTTTAGCAATCAAGTCATTCTCAGCCTTGTCCCACAAAGGTCGGGCTTTGAGGTAGCCACCTGACCCCGTGCGATGGTGATGCTTCTTCTTCGCAACTTTTTTCTTGTTTGTCACTGACATCTTCTTACTCTTTTCCGATGTCTTGTGGGCCACAAATGCGGGCCAGTGATCTTTGATCTTCTCATACTTTCTGGTGAATTCTGGTGTCTCTTCTTCATCGACAAAATCT
>NW_025255562.1:0-1888 GCF_018294505.1 Triticum aestivum
TCAAGACGTCATTACCTGGATTTTTATGCCGCTAAATACGTTTAGAAGCGACCGGTGTGGTACTAATCAAATTCAAAAACGTGGAACCGAGCGAGCGGTGCCCGTGAGATCGTTCCAGGTCGCGGTCGCTGGGCCCTTTTCTCCTCGGCCCAGTAGGCCAGTTAACTTCAACGAAAAAATATCAAGCAGGTGGGCGCAAAACCCTATATGCCGCTGACTGCATCGCACAGGGTTGCACGAGCCAACGACGCAGTGGGCCTGCCCATTTGCGAGCGAAGCCTTTTTTTTTCCTTTACAGTATATATACCGGTTTTGGGAACCTTCTAGAAGGTTCCTGAACCGGGTTTTTATTGTTGTTTCCACTACTGGGTCTTTGGGTTTTTGTTTTTTCTTTCTTTCTTTTTTTCGTTTTTGTCTGTTTTTTTGTGTTTTTTTCCATAATTTCAAAGAATTCATAAAAAGTTCAGCATTTCAAAGTTTGTTCAAAATTTCAAATTTGCTCACTTACCTAAAAATGATCAGAATTTTAATATCTTGTTCACGTTTGTTTGAAAAATGTTCATAATTTCAATGTTTTGTTCATGTTCTTTCAATTTTGTTCATTTTTTTAAAAAATGTTCACATTTTCCAAAAATGTCTGCGTTTCATTATTTTCCTGAATTTCTAAAATGTCATTTTTTTCATATTTTATCCAAAAATAAAATAAATGTTATTTTGTTAAAAAAACATTCTCTGTTTTTCAAATTGTTCGTGCTTTCAACAAATGTTCAGTTTTCCAAAAAATGTTCGTGTTTTAAAAAGCTGTTTGGTATTTATTTATTTTTTTGAATTTTTTGATTTCTTTTGTATTTTCCAGCAATGTTCACAATAAAAAATGTGCTCAAAACTGAAAAAATGCTTGCATTTTCAGAAAATGTTTGGCAATTTCTAAGAATGTTTTGTGCTTTGGAATAAATGTTCAGAATTTTTTTTAAATGTTCCTGTTTTCTAATTTTTTTGAAAAACTATTTCTGAATAACATTTACATTTTTTGAATAAGTTTGAATTCTAAATTTGTTCGAGTTGTTCAAACAATTGTCAGATTTTCAAACATTACTCGCTTTTCAAAAAAATCCAGGAAAAGATATAAAAAACCATAAATTGCCTTCCTATATTGTCATGAATGCTTGTTAAGTCCACTTGTTTAGCTAAGTCATCCTGTTTTTTTTTTCATTTTTTGACAATCAAATTGTTGCGCTACTGTACAAACGTGATTGCTACACCATGGGCCGGCCCAGTCGGGTGTCTGTGTGTGCGTCGGGTCGCTATTTGACGCAACACTACTAGGGAAACTAGGGAAATTCCTATTGGTAGACAGGTAACAGTAGAGAGGGGTTAGCCGGACGCGCTACTAGTACTTAGCAGTAGCGTGGGCCGCCAACATGCGCTGCAGGTATTCTTTAGCTATAGCGTGTTCACGCCAACATGCGCAACTGCTAACCGGGCTCCGCCGTTACCCCAGGGATTTGCTGGAGTCACTAGTAGAAAACATGGCTTTGGTCCAGGCAGGGAATTGGTGCCGGTTTGTCTGGCCCCTTTGGTCCCGGTTCCAGGCACGAACCGGGACCAATGGTCCTCGCTCCTGGCCCACAACCATTGGTCCCAGTTCGTGGCTGGATCCGGGACCAAATGGGGTCCTTTAGTCCTGGTTCCAGCCACGAACCGGGACCAATGAGATGCCTATATATACCCCTCGCCCGCGAGCAGAGCAGTGGAGTGCTATGTTTTTTTGGCCGGCCGTGGGAGAGCTTTATGGTGCTCTAGCTCACCTGCTAACCTCCTATGCACATGAGGTGTTTCATGAAATGCCCGAGCCACACTTAAGCTTTCTCCTCTCTAAGCTCCTTGT
>NW_025255563.1:0-1888 GCF_018294505.1 Triticum aestivum
TCATACATCACATATATCATTCATCACATCTTCTGGCCATATCACATCACATAGCACTTGCTGCAAAAACAAGTTAGACGTCCTCTAATTGTTGTTGCAAGTTTTTACGTGGTTTGTAGGTTTCTAGCAAGAACGTTTCTTACCTACGTATGACCACAACGTGATTTGCCAATTTCTATTTACCCTTCATAAGGACCCTTTTCATCGAATCCGTTCCGACTAAAGTAGGAGAGACAGACACCCGCTAGCCACCTTATGCAACTAGTGCATGTCAGTCGGTGGAACCAGTCTCACGTAAGCGTACGTGTAAGGTCGGTCCGGGCCGCTTCATCCTACAATGCCGCCGAAACAAGAAACGACTAGTAGCGGCAAGAAGAATTGGCAACATCAACGCCCACAACTTCTTTGTGTTCTACTCGTGCATAGTAACTACGCATAGGCCTGGCTCATGATGCCACTATTGGGAATCGTAGCATAATTTAAAATTTTCCTACGCTCACCAAGATGCATCTATGGAGTCTACTAGCAACGAGGGGAAAGGAGTGCATCTACATACCCTTGTAGATCGCGAGCGGAAGCGTTCCAATGAACGTGGATGACGGAGTCGTACTCGCCGTGATCCAAATCACCGATGACCGAGTGCCGAACGTACGGCACCTCCGCGTTCAACACACGTACGGTGCAGCGACGTCTCCTCCTTCTTGATCCAGCAAGGGGGGAGGAGAGGTTGATGGAGATCCAACAGCACGACGGTGTGGTGGTGGATGTAGCGGGTCTCCGGCAGGGCTTCGCCGAGCTTCTGCGAGAGAGAGAGAGGTGTTGCAGGGGAGGAGGGAGGCGCCCAAGGCTTAGATGTTGCTGCCCTCCCTTCCCCCCACTATATATAGGGCCAAGGGAGAGGGGGGGCGCAGCCTTGCCCCTTCCTTCAAGGAAGGGTGCGGCCAGGGGGGGAGTCCTTCCCCCCCAAGGCACCTCGGAGGTGCCTTCCCCCTTTAGGACTCTCCCTTCTTTCTTATCTCTTGCGCATGGGCCTCTTGGGGCTGGTGCCCTTGGCCCATATAGGCCAAGGCGCACCCCTTACAGCCCATGTGGCCCCCCGGGGCTGGTGGACCCCCGGACCCCTTTCGGCACTCCCGGTACAATACCGATAAAGCGCGAAACTTTTTCGGCGACCAAAATAAGACTTCCCATATATAAATCTTTACCTCCGGACCATTCCGGAACCTCTCGTGACGTCCGGGATCTCATCCGGGACTCCGAACAACTTTCGGGTTTCTGCATACATATATCTCTACAACCCTAGCGTCACCGGACCTTAAGTGTGTAGACCCTACGGGTTCGGGAGACATGCAGACATGACCGAGACGCCTCTCCGGTCAATAACCAACAGCGGGATCTGGATACCCATGTTGGCTCCCACATGTTCCACGATGATATCATCGGATGAACCACGGTGTCGAGGATTCAATCAATCCGTATGCAATTCCCTTTGTCAATCGGTATGTTACTTGCCCGAGATTCGATCGTCGGTATCCCAATACCTTGTTCAATCTCGTTACCGACAAGTCTCTTTACTCGTACCGCAATGCATGATCCCGTGACTAACGCCTTAGTCACATTGAGCTCATTATGATGATGCATTACCGAGTGGGCCCAGAGATACCTCTCCGTCACACGGAGTGACAAATCCCAGTCTCGATCCGTGCCAACCCAACAGACACTTTCGGAGATACCCGTAATGCACCTTTATAGTCACCCAGTTACGTTGTGACGTTTGGCACACCCAAAGCACTCCTACGGTATCCGGGAGTTGCACGATCTCATGGTCTAAGGAAAAGATACTTGACATTGGAAAAGCTCTAGCAAACGAAACTACACGATCTTTTAT
>NW_025255564.1:0-1887 GCF_018294505.1 Triticum aestivum
TGAGTCGTACACGAGCACCTGAACGGGTTGGTCGTCATCTGGGAGATGCACGAGTCTATCAGACAGCAGGCACACGAACCCAATGCTCCAGTTAGGCCGGCACCTGGCGTACCAAGACCTTCGCTGCTCCGCCCCATCCTTGTCGCGCCACATGATACATTCTTGTCAACTCCTTCTGCGACCTTGAACCACAGGAGGCCAACTACATGGTGTCAAGATGGTGCACCAAGACCATTGCCCGACGGTGCCGGCCTTCTTCCTCGACAACAACGCCTATGGACGGTCTACAACCTTGATGCCGGCGACCTTGCCGAGCTTGGAAATGGGCTCTGCAATTCTGGCAAAGCCTTTTCTCTCGGTTGTGATGTCTAGTGAGGCACAAAAGATCTTTTCTAGGCAGTTATAAATGTTGAAGCTGGCGATGAATTCATATGTGAGTCTAATAAATAAATGCATTTCTATCCACATGTGAGACCAGTAATGAGCTTTCGTTATATTTTCTATCCACATATGGGACCATACAAATAAATAAATAAAGATCTTTTTCTATGTGCTTATAATTGCAATTCAAAATGTTATACACTATTTATCTTGCAAAATACGCACTATGACCGCTTAAGATTATCAACCGAATGATGGATGAGCTTTCGCTATATTTTCTCTGTCTTTTTAATCACGAATCACATAACAGCCACAAGACAATGACATCTGTGGACAATCTCTTAAGCCCCGGGGCATTGTGCTAGTATCTGAATAATTCCGTGACCGATGGAAGAAGGGATAATCATGCCTTGGTGTCCACCACTTGGGGTGTTGGCGCTGGCGCATATGACCATAGGCATCATATGAGAAATTTTGTATTTTTTTGCTACAAATATAAATTTTATGAGGGGTTTTATATTGCACTTTTAACTTGCATGTTGTTCCATGATGCGCTGTGGATGAAATTTAGCGACAGAAGTAATGGTTGATAGCATGCCAATGGTCGCAATGCCACGGTCCACCAACCAGCCAATCACATCAATGTCTGTGGAGAGCGCATGTGAGATCAACATGCGGATGTGGCCCATGCATTGAGGAGGGGGGGGGTGGAGAGCTGCATCTTGATGTTGATATATGAGGAGAAAAAAATGAGAAGTGTCGTACAAATGTTGGAAAGTGGATGAAGAAGGCAAATGTGGCAATGCATGAAGGAGGGAGTTCACATACGAAAAGGTTGCATCCAAGTATTTATGGAGTTCAATTTAGATCCAGTTATCCAGGATTGTCTGTAGTGAAACTGTTTAATTCATCAATGATTGGCTGATTCAACGTACATGTGTTGATAGAGGAGTATTCTTCCTCTTTACTATAGAATAGAATCTCATCAGAAGTCGGGTACGAAGTTAAAGCTCCTTGTATAGGTCGCCTTTATAAGAATCGGGTTTATGGCGATAGCTGAATTGACTATAACTCATACTCCTGTTGATCTATGGTCGTGGAGAGTTAGGATTTTATCTTGTTGTGTAAGATGTAGAGAACACGCTCATACAGTAACTTGACATGAGATAATACACTAAAAAATATCACGGTTGGGAAATACATAGTGCACCAATGACAAAATTTCTTTTCCCCAACATATACTCCATTTATTCCCTTTTGTAAGATTTAGTAACACTCGGGCGTTGTCCAATGACACATTCCTATAAATACCAAATGACACTATATAAAAACCATATATACGAAAATAACCTTTTGAGTTTACTCTTAACATAGTCAAATGTTTTAGACATTTGAAAGCTTCATGGAATATATATCATAATTCTTAATCCAATTTTCTCATACAATATATCATACATAGTATTACTTTACAAAGTATAGCAATGTATGTACATAAGATACATCTTC
>NW_025255565.1:0-1887 GCF_018294505.1 Triticum aestivum
GCATGCAGTAGCCTTCGAGACGATGCCGGTTCTTTGCTTTCACCCGCCCCGGCGCCGAGCCACCTCGCCGCGGCTTTTCATAGCAGCTGGGCGAGGGCGGCGAGCACCATGAGATGATCTTCCTCCTGGACGTCAGCTTCGGCTTCCTCCTCCAGCAGCACGGCAAGCACTTCCTCGTCATCCGAGTCCATCGCCGAGGCAGGAAAATCGCCGAACACCTTGCACGCGGTGGCGTGCACCCGCCGCTAAACTACCCCTCCGCGGCCGAAAACGGCGGCCGGAAACGCCCAGCTGGTCTCGGAGGGGCTGCCACGGCGAACCTCTGCTATTTTTCCGGCGGGAAATGGCTACCTAGCGGTGAAGGGCGGCGCCGGGATATAACTAGTGGCGGCCGAGAGCGCGGGAGGGGTGGGAGGCGAGTCGGGGAAGAAAATATTGACTTTTCACCTGACGGCGTGGGCCAGCCGTGCTTTTCCCTTGCGCCGGAGCCCCCAAGCGACCCCCAGCGCGCCGGGTTTGGCCTGCGGCCGCCGGGCGGAAAAAAAGGCCGAACCGAGGCTTTTCGTTGTCCTGGGGGCGCGACTGGACCGTTTTTTGGCGCCGGGGCCGAAAAAGTGGCCTGGGGGGGCCTGTTGGGGGCGCGGCTGGAGATGCTCTAAGTTGCCGAAGATGGAAGAGCAGCAAGCGTTACTAGGATCCTAGAGGCATGTCCGAGAACGCATTCCGATGTCTAGCAGCATTGAGAAGCTTCCACTGCTGAAGGAAATCAATCATTTTGAAAATGAAGTCAAAGCATACAAATGGTAGCCAAAGTAAGCAGATGCTTCTCTATTCATACATATGGTAGCTTACTAGTTGAATTCTTGGTCAACCCTGTAGATAATACAGGAAAGTAAAGAGAAAGAGACACCGATTTGTGGGGTATAAGTGTTTTCGGGCAAATAGCTGTATATGCCAATCATTTGTATGAAAAAGATATATGGTACTCTTCGCAACATGTAGGGCATATTTGCTAACTGATTTTGTTTACTCCATGCAAAATTGAAAGCAATTAAACAAACAGCAATAGAAAATAACATGCACAGAAGAAACTGAGAATTGTACCTGTTGTGCCCTTGGATTGGAACAAAGATGGACCTCTTAGAGATACATCTTTTGACAAACAACAATAGAAATTAACATCGACTATACGGTATATGAAAGTGTTCAACTGAGACAACTTTTGACAAAATTACAATAACGGGCAAGTAACAAGAATAGTGTTCCTTTTCTGTGCTAGTTTAGAAGGCCATCACTGAAAACCGATAAGAGTGAATGCCAAGCTCCTTTTTAATGCCAAACATGCATAAAAGTTTAAAATGCTCCAAGCTTCAGAAAGATGACCTTACATCTGAAGGAAGTATCCAGATGCAACCTTTGTTTATCAACCAGCTTTAGATTAGTACCCAGGAGAAACAGAGGGTGCTAAAAAAACATTGCTCAGGACTAAATAATAATTTGCATTGATGGGAGAGACCCTTAAATTATCAGTTTATTAATTCGATGCTTTTCTTTTACTGGGAATCAAAATCTTAGATGGATCTAAAGGTTATTTAGATTGCTTTAGTATGTAAATTTATAAATCCACAAGTTCTCTGCAACAAATTCTACAGAATTCGCCACAGCAAGCAGAACATGAAAGACATCATACATAACCATGTTGTAGGAGACCGTACAAACAACAGGGAAGTCTTGAATCACGTGAAAACAGATACATTACTCATTCAATCCAATAGACTACTTTCCGTCTTGATGACCTTTGTACTGTCCAGATGTTATAGAGTGAACCTGTTGGTCCTGTGGCTGAGTTAATTAGGTTTAGAGTTTAACTATATTTATTCTAGACAG
>NW_025255566.1:0-1887 GCF_018294505.1 Triticum aestivum
GCCACCGCCGGCGAGCTCCATCGGGCAAAGCCCGGTGGGCATGATGGCGGCGGGGCCACTCTTCCCCCTCCGCTTGTAGGCGCCGACGCGGGGCGACCCCTTCGAGTGGTGGCTAGTTGTCCGCAGGATCCAGCGGCACGGCGGTGGTCTTGCTGGGCGGCGGGGTGGCCTGCTGGTGGCAGCGCTTCGGCTCCCTTCGTTCCGTGCGCGGCGGGGCGGCTGCGTTGCTCCCGTCTCGGGAGGTGGCGCGCGGCTGGTCTCTTGCCAGATCCGGTCGGATCTGGCGCTGGGGGCCGATCAACGGCGCGTGGCTCCGGTGGTGCGTGTCCGGCGGCTCCGGTACTTGGAGGTCATCGGGCAACGCCGGTAGGGCAGCGGTCGGGCGTGGCCGCTGCTCCGGTCGTGGGCGGCGGCGTGGGGAGGTCTCGGTGGTGACCTCCCGGTGTCGTGGCGGCTTCACGGTGGCTCGACGGATCTGTCCGCGGCAGCGGCCGGCTTCTCCGGCGTCGACTCGCCTGTGGTCGGGCCGTCTCGATCTTCACCCCATCTCCTCCTCGCCCGGGCGCTACTCCCATCAATGGGCTGGTCCTCTCCCGGCTGCGGTCCATCACTCATCTCGCGCCCGGTGCCGCAGGACCAAGCTCGTCTCGCGCACGATGCAGCAGGACCGAGCTCCTCTCGTGCACGGTGCAGCAGGACTGACCTCGCCCCCTCTCGATGCTGCAGGACCGAGCTCGTCTCGCGCTCGGGGCAGCAGTACGGGTCGGTGGATGCCAGTTTTGGCAGACCTATTGCGTCTCGACGCTGGGGGTGGCCCAGCGGCGTGAAAGGTGAGACCTTTCCGCTCGTCTCTTTCGTTGGGGTGCGGCGGGTCTCGGGTGAGGTGGTGTCGAGGTCTTGGATGCTGGGGCGGCGGCCCTGGTGGTGGTTGCGTGGTGCTCTTGGGCAGAGCCCGTGCCTTGGTGCTGCCCGATCACCATGGTCGTGTGGGCGGCGTGGTTGCAGGGGTGTGGCGTTCGGTGGCGGTGAAGGTTGGCCGAGGTGAAAACCTGCTCTATCTTCGGACGGACCGGCGGCGACGAAGATCGTTCTCTTCTTGAAAGCGTCGTTGCAGCTCTCATTGCCCGTCATGCGGCTCCGGGGGAAATTTGGATCGGGCGGTGGCGGCGCTCCAGTGTCGCATCCTTCCTGAAGGCGCCGCCTTGAAGCGCATGGTTCGTCATATGTAGTTTCACCTCTTCGGGGCTGTAGTGCTAGGGGTGGTGTTGCTGCGCTCAACGCCTATGTATCCTGTCCTGGGTGTGTGCGTGTGTTGCGGTGGCGTGGCGTGTGTTTATACTGGATGCTTGTGGTTTGGTGCTTTACTAGCAAAAGGCCCGTGCGTTGCAACGGAAGAAATAGTCCACAAGACCATGTAATTTGTGAACACATGGCACAATATTCTATCAACTAAGATGAAATTAAAAGATAAAATGAGCAAAGCTAGAGGATTAATATACATCTCCAGTGACGAGAATAATTGTGCAAAGCAAAAAGGAGAGCAAGGTATCAACAGACTTAGCTTGATACCACATCAATTAACACGTCTGAAATTTGATCCTCAAACGGACCAATCTTGAAAATATTTTGTTGTTGAATAAATATGAATCGAAGGAATCAAACATATAAAATAATTCTAAGCAATTAAGAATCTACAATTGACACATAATCGTGCTGCTAATAGAAGAATGACCATCTTCTTAAACAAATTTCAGAATGAAAGATATTAAATGGGGAACTTCTGGCTTCTGAGATGATGGAACTGGGTCTTCTCATACTGCTCAAGTACATCCTTACCTTCTCATTTAGGACCTGAAAGCTGAAAAGAAGCAAAAAAGAAAGTCAAAT
>NW_025255567.1:0-1887 GCF_018294505.1 Triticum aestivum
CGTATGTGTGGGGAAACAAGAGATAGGGTTGATTTCGGACCCCTCCACCAAGGGCCATGAAATTCCCCCCTCTTCCTCCATATATACAGCCCTTAGGGCATCGTTTAGACTTTGGGTTTTGTTTAGATTAAAAGTTCGCCATAGCTGCAACTTCGCGTACTTCGTTTGTGTTCAACGACCAGACAAAGGCGTCACAGAACCCCACCTTGATCAATAAAGCTTTCATCTTATATTCGCAATATCCAGATTGCAATCTCAGTTTCTTGCTTGTTCTTCGTTTGCTCGCAGGAAACAGACCCTCGTGGTCAGGTTGATCGTGCTCCGGCGTGGTCAATAACCTCTTGGAGTTGGTTTAGCGATTGCTAAGGCGCGACGTCCTCGCACGTTCGTAGTCGGATCGTCAAAGTCGACTGCCACCAAAGCGATATCCATCATCTCATCGAAAGATGGGACACCTTTGCCTCTATCAAGTGGTATCAGATTTCCAGGTTGCTCGGTGAGATTTTACAGTTTTTCGTAGTTTAGATCGAGTCTGTTCTTCATACCTACAGTCCACGAAAAAGCCACAAAAAAAATTAGGGTTAGTTCATCATATCCGAACCAATCTGAGCCTTTGCATACTCTTTTTAGGGTTTTGCTTTGTTGAATTTGCGGTTGCATCGTCGTGTCTAGTTGCTGGTCTTAGAGTCTAGTCTTTTAGAGTTTCGAGTTCTGGTCATAAGTTGTCACGCCGCCGCCGCACCATCATCATCGCCCCTGCCATCTACCACCACCGCTTATCCGCCACCGCTCCGAATCCGTATCCATATACCACCACCAATCCGTGTCCATATACCACCACCGAACCATATCCATATACTACCACCACTACCACCACCGCTGCCATATACCACCACCATATATCCACCACCAATCCGAGTTCCTTGCATATTAGGTTTGTTTTCGGGATCCATCTAATTTCCGGTTCGTGTTTCCTTGTCTGAGTAGGTTTCGGATTCCAGCAATGTTTTGCCGTCCGTAGAAGAGGTTGGTTTCCAAAAAAAAAAGAGTCCGGAAACCACCCTCCGTTTAGGCCCAAAATTTTCGGAAAACGCACTTGACAAAAAATTTTCTGGCTATCCTATTTTTAGGTGTTTCTAAGCGTATTGAGACAGTCGCCGTTATAGAAAGTTTTTTTTGACCCGTTTCCAGTTTTTGGGTCTGGGCAGTCAAAAAAAAATTTGGTCACAAAAATTTCATGCCCATCCTGTCAGTTTGACCTGGGAAGAGTTTTGAGACACTCGCCATTATAGTGATTTTTCGCAAAAAAAAAGAGAGAGCAGCGCAAAAAAAAGCAGCGCAAAAAAAAATAGAGCGAAAAAAAAAATTCGAGAGTGTGCTTTTCCCTTGTTTACGTGCAGCGCCGTGATTTTGTTAGTGTTCTAGGCTCGCGTCTCTAGCACGGTCTAGCCTAGGACCAGCACAGTACCGTCGTTGAGCGTTTATTCAACTTTGCATCTCTGAATTGATTATTGCTGACCCTTTTTGTTACCATATTATAAGCCTTCCCAGCTCCACATACATCTACGTCGTGCGTTTGACTTTCCCTGGTAATCGCTCTATCCAAGCTTTGAGAAGTTTTGACTACAACGGTTGCCGATCACCACCTGCTGCTGGGTAAGAACTGGTAAGAATTTGAGGTTTGCTTGACGGGTTTGTGATACACCACCACAACTTCTTAGTAGTCTGTAGGATCATATTCTTGTGTGTTTCTATTGCTGCTAACCATGCCAGGATCACAAGCCAACGAGATTGACTGGGAGAACTTATCGAACAAGGAGCTTCATGATAAGTTTCAGCAAATGATGACTGAACAGGTGCAAGATGTGCTGAACAATTTTGAAGAGG
>NW_025255568.1:0-1887 GCF_018294505.1 Triticum aestivum
CATTGCTACTGGTTAGGGGATAGATTAGTGCAATACTAAAATGGAAAGGGGGAACCGAGGAAGTCGTTGACTACTAGTAGTTGAGCAGTAGTGTGAGTGGACTTGGGAGGTACAGCAAGAAATGTGAACACCAAACCACCTCTATAAAGAAAAATGTTGCTTTCTTTCCTTAGATTTCAGCATGCATAATTTTTATATATAAAAATCGCAATACAAGACGTAGACACGTAGACGTAAAGCAATCCCGAAAGTGGAAGACACAGATAGCTCCCGAGTTTCTACTAGACCCCGTTTCTTGGTTCTTCTGAGGGTTTTTTTTCCGAAAAGACCTCAGATCTATTAACCACAGACCAGCTGTACAAGACAACCCCGAGAAAGAGAGAAATTACAACCAAGTCCATGGGATGTCACACTTCTCCAACTTCCGGGACGGGCCGATGGCGTGCTGCCGCAGCCGCTCCGGTAGCCCCGTTCAGCAGCCATCTTCACTTGAAACTAAGCATAATGTTCTGTCAATGCTAAGCTCACTCTTCCTAACGTCTCCTATCCTCATGCTAAGAACATTTTTTGTTCTTTTTGTTTTTCGCTAACGCCGTGTGCATCAGGGGTATTTAGCTTTGGTGACCGCGACGTATTCGACCAGTAGTGCCATATATATTGTTGGCCGTGTAGAGTGGTTGTTCACAACATTTATCTCCAATTAATTTCATGATATACCTTTTTACTCGGAAACAGATGGATAAATGGATGAAATGGCATAAAGGAGGGAAACAGCTATCGCACGTGTAGCACAGGAAAATTAGGTGATGGACAAAAAAAATGTTCTTCGTCCTTCTTTTTCTTAAGAGGATGCACTATAAAACACTGGTGGTACAAAATCAGTGATCTCGTTAGTTTAGTACCTCCTTAATTCACAGAATTTAAAAATCGTAGAACTGTAGTGTCATGCAACACTGGTATCCCACATGATTTAGAGTGTGCGGAAGTTTTGTCTGGTTTAATGCAGGGAAAAGTAATTATTTCAAATAGGTTTAAGTCCTTGAAATATCTCTTAGGAGTATAGAGTAGAAGAATTTTTAGTCTTTGAAGAATCCTATGAATCAAACTATGAGAGGCCCTGGTTTGACTCGTCTTTATTCTAGCATATATTTCCTTTTTATCTTTTCAGATAAATAGTATTGTGTGTCCACCTATTTCTATTAACAGAAACCAATAATAGAGTTTGGTCAGTACAATTCATCAGTTACAACTCAAACAAGCAGTACACAGACAAACTACATTGTCAGAAAACATTTTAAATGGCGTGTTATCTAAATCATCTTTTCAACGAAGGGGAGGTTTTATTGACTCAAAATGCAAAATCAAGTGGATACAACACAATAAGCACACAGTGGAACTTTGATCGACTAGGATGCACACATCCAACACCAATGCACATAAAAAGAATCATGCAGACAAATAGCAAAGTTACGCAAGACCAAAACTATGCTTAGTTGCAGGACAAAAAAAAAGAAAAACCTCTAAAGCAATCAGAACAATGATCTATCAACTAAAACAATGACCATCCACGCTGATCATCTCTTGACATCAAATAGACAACGTGTTAGGTTCTCCGACATCAATGCCAATAGTATGAAAACGACACTCAATTGCCACCGTCAGCAAATAAAAGCATCGATGATCATATCCTCTGTTTTACCCTTAAGATTATATCTAAGAAAATCCGAGCAATGCCTTAAACAAAATACAGATGAAAAAACACTACCATTGCCTGTGTCAGACCTAGGTTTTTTACCCGTAGCTCAAGAACGGGTATCACAAAGCACCACCAAATTGAAGTCATAATGTATTGCCACAAACACTTTCTTTCAGCACATTAGCTTTGCG
>NW_025255569.1:0-1887 GCF_018294505.1 Triticum aestivum
TTTCGGAAGCTTAACCTTCACATTGTACCTCAAGGTTTTCTTTCCACCTTGGTAGCAAAACCTACTCTTACGGATCAAATCATCGCTGCCCAAAGGCGAGATAAGGGAATATCTAAAATCAAAGAGAACATTGCTAGCGGAGGTGCTAGTTGTTTCTCCACAAATGATCATGGTGTTGTGTACTTTGAGAACCGTCTAGTGGTTCCCAAGAACCAGCATCTACGGCAATTGATCCTTAAGGAAGCTCATGAATCTCCTCTCACCATTCATCCCGGTAGTACTAAGATGTATCAGGACCTACGCCAGAGGTTCTGGTGGACTAGGATGAAGAGAGAAATTGCTCAGTATATTGCAAATTGCGACGTCTGTCGTCGTGTAAAAGCAGAGCACCAACGGCCTGCTGGCACCCTTCAACCCTTAGCTATTCCTGAATGGAAATGGGATAAAATTGGTATGGATTTCATTGCCGGTTTTCCCAGGACCAAGAGAGGGAATAATGCTATTTTCGTCGTGGTCGATCGTCTTTCCAAAGTAGCCCATTTCTTACCTGTTCGTGAGAGTATAACCGCTAGTCAGCTGGCAGATTTGTACATCTCCCGAATAGTGTCTCTCCATGGTGTTCCTTTGGAAATTAACTCGGATCGAGGAAGTCTTTTCACCTCTCGATTTTGGGAAAGTTTCCAGAATGCTATGGGAACTCGTCTCTCCTTTAGCACCGCCTTCCACCCTCAGTCGAGTGGTCAAGTGGAACGCGTCAACTAGATTCTAGAAGACATGCTTCGAGCCTCTGTTATCTCATTCGGAATGGACTGGGAGAAGTGCCTTCCATTTGCCGAATTCGCTTACAACAACAGCTATCAATCTAGCTTGGGTAAAGCCCCTTTTGAAGTTCTCTATGGACGACGGTGTCGAACACCCCTTAACTGGTCAGAGACCGGGGAAAGACAATTCTTTGGCCCGGATATGATTCAGGAAGCAGAAGAACAAGTTCGCATCGTTCGTGAAAAGTTGAAAACAGCCCAATCTCGTCAAAAGAGTCAATATGACCGAAAACATAAGGCTATGACTTTCGAGGTTGACGAGAAGGCTTATCTTTGGGTCACCCCTCTGAAGGGAACCCATCGTTTCGGTATCAAAGGCAAATTGGCTCCTCGTTACATTGGACCTTTTCGCATTCTCGCCAAATGAGGAGAAGTTGCCTACCAGTTGGAACTACCTCCGCACCTCTCCAGAGTCCACGATGTCTTTCACGTTTCTCAACTCAGGCGTTGCTTCTCGGATCCTATCCGTGAAGTGGACCACGAAACGCTTGATCTTCAAGATAATTTTACATATCGAGAGTACCCCATTCGTATCCTCGATCAAGCCGAACGTACCACCCGACGTCATAATATCAAGTTTCTCAAGGTTCAATGGTCGCACCATTCTGAGGATGAAGCAACTTGGGAAAGGGAGGATCGTCTTCGACTCGAGTATCCCGCCTTCTTCCCGGAGGAACCCAAATCTCGGGACGAGATTCTTTTGAGTGGGGGTGAGTTGTCACATCCTAGCTAGCCATGCATTAGAGTGTTGCATCATGTTTCCTCTTTCATCAGAAACTTGAAATGGGGATCTGTGAAACCCTCAGAATCATTTTTTGAAAATGATCCAAATAAAAATTTCTCCAAAAAGGTCCAAGAAAATGCTCATGTTGCTCTCTGAAAATATTGGACAGAGATAAAAATCAAACCAATATTTTTAAGAGCTCATAGGTATTTATTTTGGGCATTTGGAATTAATGCATAAATATTTGCATTGGAAATATATTAATTATATATATTAATATATGTCCAAATATTATGCCATTTATAAAGGAGCTCTGAAATAATATATCTAGCTCCTGCAAAA
>NW_025255570.1:0-1887 GCF_018294505.1 Triticum aestivum
CAGCTCCCGGTGAGCCACCACGTCGCTCCCCTCGCTCCCCCGCACGGATCCATCACCGTAGCCTCCGCGCCATTTTTGCCCGAACGGAGCTCCGCCACCGTGGCTGCTGCTATCGCCACAGGCGTTGTCGAGCTCGGCTGAGCTCGCAGTCGTGCCCGCCGTAACCGTAGGATTCGAATGTGCCACTCGCTCCCCTCCCGTTGCTCCTTAGCCACGTCCTCGACATCGCCTGTTTTCCGGCCGCCGCCTTTGCTCGTCGCCACCGTCTCCACGGGCCACTTCAGGTCGTGCCACCGCCACCAAACGATGCGGAGTTGAACGACCGTTCCAATGCACCCAACCACGCGCAAAACGAGCCACCACAACGCGTTTCCGAGCTCGCCGGAGCTCACCGCTGCGTTACGGGCTCGCCGGAGTAACTCCGGCGGCCGGCGCTGATGTGGCGCCTATGTGGCAACCCCCCTGGGTCACTGGCAGCTGGGCCCGGCGGTCCCAGTTGACCAGGTCAACGACTGACTGGGCAGCTCCAGTCACTGACTGGTGGGCCCCAGTTGACTGGTCAACTGGTCAGCCGACCGCTGACGTTATGCTTACGTCATGCTGACGTCATTTATCCTTTCTGTTAATTTAAATAAATCCAGAAAACGGTTTAATCTTTAAAAATTCATAGAAAATAAACCGTAACTCGGATGAAAATGTTTTCTATATGAAAGTTGCTCAGAAAAATCCAACGAATCCGAATACGCGGTCTGTTCATCTGTCACATGCCCCTAGCATGCTGAACATGGAACTTTCCCCCTCCGGTCATCTGTCTGACACAGGTCCGGAACCGGGAACACCTTCCCGGTTGTTTTCCCCCTTCACCTATAACGTCTAGGACCGCGTTAGAGCACGCTTAGCGCTACGTATCGTCATGTCATGCTTGGTGTTACCTCTGTTTCCTATGTATTTACTGTTTCTTCCCCCTCTTCTCTCCGGTAGGCCCCGAGGCCGCTGATGCCCCGGTGATCGACTACGTCGTTGACAACGACCCCTCCTTGCCAGAGCAACCAGGCAAGCCCCCCCTTTGATCATCCCGATATCGCCCATTCCTTTCTCTCATGCTTGCATTAGATTTTGCTACTGTTACTGTATGCTCCTATTCTGATGCATAGCCTGCTTTTGTACCTTTTATTGTACCTTACCTGCTTATCCTAATCTGCTTAGTATAGGTTGGTTAGTGATCCATCAGTGACCCCCACCTTGTCCTTGTTGCCCCTGCTTCATCATTGAAGACCCGATCAACGGGATTGAAGACCAGGCCCCGGCACCGCACCTCACTTTCCCCTTAGTTGCTCGGCACTGCTGGGTTACTATCGAGTGCCGAGGGTGAGACCTCTACAACACTTCTGATGTTAACCTGTAGTGTAGCTATTCGGTCGTGGTCATCGAGGGTGATTTCCTCCTTAACCACTTCCGTTACGGCTCTGTCGTGCAACCCCTCAAGTGTGAACCTCGAGGGTGATTCCTCTACGTTCACCTTGATGACTACATTGAGTGGAACCCACCGGGGGTGATTCCTTGGGTTTTCCTCTTGATGTTTGGACACACGGATACTTGGACTTTACAACTGTTACTTGGAAAGTGATGTGGAGACGGGTTGACCTGGATGGTGCCCGTGAGATAATTACGAGACGTGGCCGGGCATTCTTAGCCCTTGCCGCAAGTCCTCGAGACGGGGCAACGGGGTCACATCTTTCGTGAGTCTCTGCTTGTTACCGCGCGTTCCTAATCCACTACGATTTGGATATTTGATCCGAGGGGCCTCTGGCCTGATAGCACTAACCATCACGTGGGCATAGTATGGGCGTTCTGCGTCGTGTACATCAGCCGAAGCTTAATAGACGT
>NW_025255571.1:0-1887 GCF_018294505.1 Triticum aestivum
TGCGGGAGTGAGAGGAGAGAATGATCGATTTCGTGTAATTCCTTCGATTTGGAGGTCTCGACGCGTTTCGGATCTGGCCCGAATATTCGGTCGGTAGGAAAAAGTGGCTTTTGTTCTTCTTGTGTACCTAACACGGGAACCAAGCTCAGGAACAGGTCTCACCCATGACATTCTGGTTCATGACTGGAATCAAACACACCCTACATGTTTCAAGTAGAAAGATCATGAGCCATTAGCGCTTGCTGAGAACGTATGAAAGAAACCGTTAGGAATTGTCCTAGACGTGGCATGAAAAAACGACCAATTTTTCATTTTTTATAGTGGTTTAAATCATTTATCCATGAACATGCTTGAGACTATTGTAGGAGGACTATTATGGGAGCTACGAGACGATATGCATGAAAATCATGCTCAATGGCCTGACAACAGAGCTATGTCTAGAAAGTTAAATTCTATTACTCAAGAGAAGAATGAAGAGGTTAGGACAACATTTGTTGAGATCATAGGTATGATAAAGAGGTAAATAGGAAGGTGAATGATATTATCGATGTTGCCGTTAACGTCAACTTCATTGCTCGCAATAGTTATAATCCTGAGTGGAAGAATTAGAACTTTGGTTCGAATCATAACTTGTGGTAGTCTAGTCCTTGTTGCTGGAAGTTAAAACCTGCCAGCCCCATAAATTGATAGCACTACTCGCCCCTTTAGTCCTCAGACCATGATCCCAATACATCTACCACGAGCAAGGCACACCGTGACTCGCTTGCGTGCTGATGAGCCTAACCTGGAAGGAATGACCGGTTCAAGGCCCCCCCCCCTAGAGCTAGAGTAAAGAGGGTGCTTAAGAAGGATGCGATTCTAGACATGGTTTAGGGCAGGTTGGGTGGGGGAGGGTGTTGAAACCCCTTACTGCATCTAGTGGGCATGGACATGGTTGGTACAAACATCCAAACACGCTCGTGGGCTTCGCCGAACTTCGAAATACAACGTCTCATGATTATGTACTTCATGTCACGTGCTCGAAAGATCCAACAACCATTTTTAGCAAGTGGTATCGTACAACAGTTTGCACTAATGCGCGTCGGTGCTATACAAACGGTTTTTAACCCCTTTCCGCGATGGCATTTGGGACCGTCGCCAAGTGAGTGTGTGCGATAGGGTGTCCTTCCCACACGACGCAGAAACCGTCGGGGATATGGAGCAGTGATCCAGAGGTCTCTGATCGCAGTGTCACATTATCAGCATCCTGCACTAGTGTTGTATCATGATCTGTTTAGAGGCGAGGGCCGAGGGTTATGCCGTGCAATTGCGCAAGGGCATGGGCATACGGGTCGACCTCAACCGACGGCCACAGGTGACGTGGCCGTGACTCATTAAAGGCCGAATATTTTTTCAATGGGAGGCGATGTTTTCGTCGATATCGAGACGCCTTAGGTGTTTTCGACAATCTAAGATCTACCGGCTCAGTCTCTCGGAGGTGCTCAAAAAGGTAGTGTGTGCAAACATGTGTTCATAAAGATGAGTATATATGCGTGTATATGAACATTTGCATCTTTCCATGTTTCTCAAAGCAAGTTCAAATTTAAAATTCAAAACCTGAATCCAAAAGCAAAGAAAAGGAAGGTTGTGGACGTGGCTTCTGTCATGAGTGTCACTCAGATTGTACCGTGGGTGGGCATCCCATTGTGTGAGCTATACCTGGCCATTCGTCGGGCTGAGACAGGCTTCGGGCCGGGCCTACCAAAGCCTGCCACAGAAAACCTAGGCCCAAGCCCAGTCCGACCCAGCTGTCGGGCGTAAAAATTAGGCCCAAGCCCGATCCATCATGCAAAAAGCCCGTGGGGACTCAGGTCGGGCTTCTTTCTTAAACTACGAATATGTCGAGCA
>NW_025255572.1:0-1887 GCF_018294505.1 Triticum aestivum
TGGAATGTATAAGGTTGAGAAGGAACGGCTCCTTTCACTTATAAAAACCTTAGATGTAAAAGCAGAAACTATGGTTCTGGTACCCACTGAGCTTCATATTAAGCATGAGGCTGAGATGAGGCTGAAGGAATTGCTCCGGGAGGAAGAATTGAAGTGGGCATTAAGGGCAAAGGTGAGAAAAGTTGTCCAGGGGGATGCGAACACACAGTTCTTCCACATGATTGCTAATGGCAAGCATAGGAAGAAGAGGATCTTCCAGCTGGAGCAAGAGGAGGGTACAATAGTTGGCCAAGACAACCTGAAAACATACATTACTGAATATTACAAAAGGTTGTTTGGACCACCAGAGGAGAGTAGTGTATCCCTGGATGAGTCTAGGGTCAGCGATATCCCTCAACTTTCTTCAGTGGAGAACGATGTGTTAACAGCCCCTTTCTCGGAAAAGGAAGTTTTCGAGGCTATTGCCAAGATGAAATGTAATAAGGCACCGGGGCCGGATGGTTTCCCGACTGAGTTTTACAAGAAGTGTTGGCATATTATCAAAGGGGACCTGATGCCAATGTTCCATGATTTGTTCTCGGGACACTTGCAGCTGTTCCAACTGAATTTTGGCACGATAACGTTGTTGCCTAAGAAAACTGATGCCGTCAAAATTGAACAATTTCGGCCGATCTGCCTGCTCAATGTCAGCTTCAAAATTTTTACCAAGGTTGGTACGATAAGGCTGACTCAGATAGCGCACGCTGTTGTTCAACCTACGCAAACGGCTTTCATGCCGGATAGGAACATCCTAGAGGGGGTTGTGGTCCTACATGAAACGCTTCATGAAATTCATACGAAAAAAATAGATGGGGTTATTTTCAAAGTGGATTTCGAGAAGGCTTATGATAAAGTCAAATGGCCGTTCCTCCAGCAAGCTTTAAGAATGAAGGGTTTTGATGAGCGCTGGAGGCATCAGGTGGAAACGTTCACGCACAAAGGTAGCGTTGGCATTAAGGTCAATGATGACATAGGCCACTATTTCCGAACACACAAGGGTCTGCGACAGGGCGATCCTATGTCACCTATTCTGTTCAATATTGTGGTTGATGTGTTAGCGATCCTGATTGGGAGGGCCAAAGAGGCTGGTCAGGTGGAGGGAGTGGTGCCTCATCTGGTTGATGGTGGTTTATCCATCCTGCAATACGCTGACGATACAATCATTTTTATGGAACATGATTTGGCCAAGGCGAGGAACATGAAACTAGTATTATGCCTTTTTGAACAATTGTCTGGGCTGAAGATTAATTTCCATAAAAGTGAGTTGTTCTGTTTTGGTAGAGCCAAAGACGAACAGGAAGCTTATACACAATTGTTCGGATGTGAGAGTGGGTCTCTTCCTTTCTCTTACTCGGTATTCCAATACACCATCGTAAGTTAACGAATGCTGAATGGAAGACCATCGAGGATAGATTTGAGAAAAAACTAAGTTGTTGGAAAGGAAAACTCATGTCTTATGGAGGCCGGTTGATTCTCATTAACTCGGTGCTCACGAGTTTACCTATGTTTCTGCTATCTTTCTTCGAAGTACCAGTTGGGGTGAGGAAGAGACTAGACTTTTATCGGTCTCGCTTCTTCTGGCAGAGTGATGAATCTAAGAGGAAGTATAGATTGGCCAAATGGGATATTATTTGCAGACCAAAGGACCAAGGAGGACTTGGCATTGAAAATCTTGAAGTTAAAAATAAGTGCCTCCTGAGTAAGTGGCTGTTTAAGCTGTCTTCTGAGACAGAGGCAACATGGGCGCAGATTTTACGGAGTAAATATCTGTACTCAAAGACTTTATCCCAAGTCACTATGAGACCTACAGACTCGCCGTTCTGGAAAGGGCTAATGAGGGCTAAATCC
>NW_025255573.1:0-1887 GCF_018294505.1 Triticum aestivum
GGCGGTAATCCCGGTGGCACGTCTTGTGGAAAAACGTCAGCGAACTCCTGCAAAATGTTAGTGACAGCAGGAGGCAAAGAGGAAGGCACGTCCTCGAATGAAAATAATGCCTCTTTGCACACAAAAGCATAGCAAACAGATTTGCTGAAATCTAGCTCATCAATATCAGATTTGGTGGCAAATAAACATGCACTTTTCAATTTAATTTCAGAAGCAACACTAGATGGTTTATTATTAGGCTTCATTTGTTGCTCAAATTCTTTTGCCACAATCTGATTTTCACTCTTATTCTTCTCCTGTTGTGCTTTATTAGCTCTATTAATATCATCTTTCAAAATGGAATCAGGAGTCATAGGAAGCAATGTAATATTTTTATCCTTATGAACAAGAGTATAGTGATTGTTTCTACCATGGTGTACAGAATTTTTATCAAATTGCCATGGTCTACCAAGTAATAAGGAACATGCTTGCATAGGTACCACATCACAATCAACATAATCAGCATATGTAGGGATACTAAAATGCACACGAACAGTACGTGTTACCTTAACCTTGCCGCTGTTGTTGAACCATTGGATGTAGTAAGGATGTGGATGTGGTCTTGTGGTGAGAGAAAGCTTCTCCACCATCTCCATGCTAGCCAAGTTGTTGCAGCTCCCTCCGTCTATTATGACGCGCACAGAACGTTCCTTCACAACTCCCTTGGTATGGAACAAATTGTGCCTCTGATTTTGCTCAGCTTGTGTGACCTGCACACTCAAAACACGTTGAGCAACTGAACATTCATACCTGTCAGCGTCTTCAGGAGCCATGTATTGCGTCTCATGATCAGAATCATCTCCACCATGTTCTTCACGTGTAATAAGAGCCAATGTCTCCTCATCATAGTCACTAGCGGACTCATATCCACCATCCGCGGTAGCAATCATCACACGCGGAGATTTGCATTCCCTCGCATAATGACCTCCTCCCTTACAACGACGACAAATAATATCACTTGTGTGCCCTGTTGATGCCATGGAAGAAGAAGAACGCTGTGCAGGACCCGCAGGTGCGCTCTTGGAAGATAATGGTGGTTGTGCCTGTTTTCTTGTATCACGGCTGGAGGTGGCACTGGATGGAGGTGCTGGTGCAGTTGAAGTAGAAGATGCACGTGGTGTCCATGATGAAGGTCGGCCTGCAGAAAAGTTAGTTTGCCCCAATGCTTGTCGATCCTGCACTTCACGTTCAGCTTTACAAGCAAGATGGAATAAACGAGTGATATTAGTATACTCCTTATAGTCTAGAATGGTCTGAATCTCTCTATTTAATCCACCCAGAAAACGTGCAACCATAGCTTCATTCTCCTCAACAATACCACATCTAATCATGCCAGTTTGTAATTCCTGATAATATTCTTCTACAGAATTTTTCCCTTGTCTTAAACGCTGCAATTTTTGAAGCAATTCACGTTGATAATATGGTGGAACCCAACGCGTACGCATAGCAGTTTTCAAAGCAGCCCAAGTAGTTGGAATAGGATATAATCTACAATGTTCAGACCACCATACACATGCAAAACTAGTGAAAGCACAAACAGCAGCAGCAACTCGTCTCTCCTCAGGATATTGTAAACATGTAAATCGTTGTTCAGTTTCTAACTCCCAAGTAAGATATATATCAGGAACATATCTACCCTCAAATGGTGGAATATTCAATTTCAGTTTAGGAATATGGACATCATCTCGTACCTGAGGTGGTGGTGCAGGCCTACCATTACGAATATATACCTGAGGTCGACCTGCTGGTGGCGGTACAGGTGGCTGCACGTAGTGTTGATTTTGATCAACCTCATCCTCATAATCTCCCACATAATCATCCTCCTCCGCATCAGCAGCAGGAGCCACA
>NW_025255574.1:0-1887 GCF_018294505.1 Triticum aestivum
GTGCAAGCTGGGAACAAAATGCAAATGCTGGGAATGATTCTGGTAACTGGGGAAGAACCCAACAATAGAGAGTGAATTCACTGTTGGAGTGGTTATAGCATAACCGAGGAAATCTGGGGCAATCCCAGCTAATGCCGATGATAAGACGTAGCGTTTGTGCGTGCTTTCAAGAACTTGAGCATTTCCATATTCATCAAGGTGTTACCAACATCCGTGTCAAGGGTCCGGTAACACAACTTACTACCATGATGAATGGTGATGGAGGATGCAGATGCAAAGGAAGATAACACCTTCTCAGATTTCACCTTAGCGAGGCCAAGGAAACAAAATCTGGATGATCGACCGAGAGACATTTAGCACTCCGCTTCTAATGTTCTCCTTGATGTGCTAGTGTATCCCATTCATAGATATGGTTTGATAACTAGAACATCAAGTAAAGGTCGGACTTCGGGAACACAACAAATCATAAGGCACAACTAGAGAGTAAATCCTACGAAGTCCTTATGGGAAGGTGGCCAACTTCATCAATCAAGATATTATAATAACAGGTCTTCCGGCTGGGTGTGTTGGCCATGACATCCACTTTCCCGGTTATCGCAAGACCAATATTATAGTTCTTGGGAAATGTTCCAACCATCACATCTGCCTGAGATTCAGATCTGGTTGGTGTCAGAATATTCCAGACCCATCGAGTCTTAGGAAGGAAAAATGAAAGTTTGCAACACAAATCGACGAGATGACGTTGCGGGATTCTCGGGAGATGAACTACGATAGCAAGCTCCAAAACATGAGCTGGTTCTGCTACAAACATGTGAACACGTTGTCCAAGACAAGCATGACCACAAGGTAGTATTATAATAAAACACTACCGAGTTCAGGTTGGGAACCATCAGCGAGGATATCGAAGTTCTTTCATAAGTCCGGATTAGCTCTTATGAAGATACTCCTTCTCCTTGAACAAATCAGTCAGTGGCTTGGTGTGCTAGGATACACATATGGAATGAAGGTTGCAAGTCTCCAGACCACAGAATACTTCGCACGTGTGCATGACTGACTTGCGATCATTCCAGAGGAAGCAACATTGACTTTCTCGAGTCCACGGTGGTAACTTGCATCAAATGCACATGAACTAGAGGAATCACTTCTTACATCCGAACATATGCTTCATGAGCTAGCATGAACAAATGCTTTCAAAAGTTTCCAACACTAGCTTAATGTTCAGCAAAATTATGGAGAAGACAAGGATGTTGTCAATGGGCACAACAACAATTCATCTGGGTTTCCTTTTAAAAGGAATTCCATAGTTAAGTGAACACAGTGATAGCACTGGTCAGACTAAAGATGTAATGGTGTATGCTCGAGGGATCAACCACGAATAAGACAACATTACGAGCATCGTTGGTACTGATTTGATTTGATGATAGCCCACACTCAAATCAAAGGATTGATAAGACAATAGGTCCAGCAACTGATCACAAGGACCAATCGATGAAGATATCATCTTTCTTCAACACACACTACACAAGGATATCCCTTTGGAACGAACTAAGTCAGGCAAGCTTTTATCTTCCAACTCTCCAAGTTGTTGTCTAGCTTAACCAACTAGCTCAGGGATATCTAACACCGATTCTTGGAGAGAAGGTGGTTCACAAGAAACCAACTTGATCACGAGCTCAACATAACAGTCAGGGGACAACCTGGTAATACTTCCGAGAAGATATTTGGAAAATCACGAACCACCGGTATGTCACTAAGCTCGGGAACAATCTCGCTTTTGAGGGCAAGACGATATGATCAAATGAGTGAGGACTTGACAAGATCCTAACTCATCAATCGAAGGGTGCACCGAAATAAGGACTAGGTAGCACGATCAGTCTTAGAAGGATG
>NW_025255575.1:0-1887 GCF_018294505.1 Triticum aestivum
TATTTATTGCCAAGAACGGATCCTTTCTGGAAAAGGAGTTTCTCTCGAAAGGAGTAAGTGAGAGGAAAGTAGAACTCGATGAAGTACTACCTCTTGAACCGCAAAATAGTGCAGCTCAGGAAAATGTTCCTGTGGTGCCTACAGCGACTGGAGAGGAAATTAATGATGATGATCAAGGTACTTCGGATCAAGTTGCTACTGAACTTCGTAGGTCCACAAGGACACGTTCCACACCAGAGTGGTATGGCAACCCTGTCCTGGAAATCATGTTGTTAGACAATGGTGAACCTTCGAACTATGAAGAAGCGATGGCGGGCCCAGATTCCAACAGATGGCTAGAAGCCATGCAATCCGAGATAGAATCCATGTATGAAAACAAAGTTTAGTCCCACATTGCTAGTTTAGAGGGAGTTGGACCTCTTTATAAGGGATGCTCTTTCCCCACTTGTATGAGCATTAGAACAAGAGGGACATCCACGCGCACTCCTCCTCCGCCGCTCGCCACGCCTCGTCATGACGCGTCGCGGGTTGCGGGAATGAGCCGAGCCGACAGGTCACTCGGAATCTGAAACATTTTTTCTGTAGCGGACACTGAATCCGAAAGGCGCGCCTCGTCGGCTGCTGCCTGTTCGTTTCGTCTCCCGCATTCCCTTCAGCTCCCGACGCAGCCTCTCGTCTCCTTCTCTTGCGCCTATAAAAGGGAAGTCGCTCCTCTCAGAGAGACGCACCACAACTACTTCCTCCTCCCGCCATCGGTTCCTGAGCACTGCGCTGCTGCTACGATCTTCCCCATCCCGGCTTGCGGCGTGCATCGCAGGTCGGGACAGTAGGCCTCCGAAACCGTACCTCTTTGAGTCCTATACGGGAGAAGGGTGATAAGGTTTTTGGGGAGCGCTCTGCTCGACTACTGACTCCTTCGTCACGGACGCCCCGGACTCCGACGACTACTTCCCCAACGACGACTACTTCCCCTACGTCGACAACCTCCTTGACGACATGGAGGACACCGACCCCAAGTCCAGTGCCTCTACTCCGGCTGCTGTCTCGTACGTGTTCTTGTTTTTTCTGTTAGAGGTCCTGTCACTGTTGCTTTTTCTAGTGTTTGCCCTAGACATGTTAGGTTCTACCTCTTATATGCAGATATTATTTACCTTCTCTCTGTCAAATCGCATGACTTGTTTTATCACTGCTATACTAGTCATGCTTTATCTAATATTTCTGTTAATAAAATCATTCGGTAAATTGCTCATATTTCCAACATATCATGTCTCCCACCATCTGACATGATGATCCGTACCGCGCACACCACAATTTGCACTGATGCATATGCCATGGCACGGACGTACCGGCTGCACTAGCTGGAGCAGCATGCATAGATATCTCCAAACGAAGATGCTGTGCGTACGCGCATGATCCAAGCAGCTCCTGCTTCCTACTCGTACACATACGGCCGGACGCAGCCTGGTGAATGCATGGATCCCCGCTACGTGCTCACGGCTCACGGGCGCGGCTAAGCTAGCTTCCAGCACGTGACAAGTTGGAGGTGTCAGTGTCACCATGTCAGGGCGCAGGGCCGTAGCCTACGCGCGCCGGCGCCGTGTCCGCCGACGGTTGCCAAATACAGCTGCGCAGCGTTGTGGATCGGCGGCGTGTGCCGTGCGTACATGGGTAGCGCGCGGTTTTGCCCACCAAACAGCGGCGGCGCTCGGTGTCCCGTCGCTTCCGCTTAGGCCTTGTACAATGTGAGGTGCTTATAGAGGTGCTTAGAAAAATAAACGAGATTTTTTCTGAAGCACCGGTGCCTATTTCTACAAGAGAGACGCTTAGTTAAGCGTCTATCCTGTACAAATAAGCACTGATGCTTAAGAAAAGTCTGGTTTATTTTTT
>NW_025255576.1:0-1887 GCF_018294505.1 Triticum aestivum
TCTTCTACGGGGATTAAGAACTAGGCTATCTCTTCTTTCTATTAGGATCACGTGTTACTAATCAGTAGACTTATAAGTTTGTTGGATTTAAGCCTCAGTTCAGTTTCTACCTCTGTATGTTAATTGTTGATCTCGAAACCTTGATATTGTGCTTCTGAGTGGTTATGCCACCATTTTTGTGAATGTCTCAAATCTTTTCTGAGCATTTACAGCCGTTATGCTGTCCGAGTCGTCCCAGGTTTCTAAGTAGTCTGATGCATTTGCAAATCCCTTCCTTCTGTTTCCGATGTTCCCATGGGCCAGATTAACCACACTAATCGGTGTGTTGAGGTAATTATTGCCTCGACATATATGTTGGAATTATTATTATGACCCTAAGTGCTTAGGGGATCATCTAGTGGTCTAGCCATGATTTGTGTCCTAGTGTGAAGATTCTGGCCTTTATTCTCGGAAGCATCCCGTGATGCTACTTAGTAGTAGGTATTCTACTCCTGGGTTCTGAACCCGAGATTCACTCTACCTACTTCATGTTGATAGTAATTGCTAGTGCCTTTAGGATATTAGTAACCTTTGCGATAGTCCTTGAAGTCCGTGGTATCTTCTTCTTCCAAATACCATGAACTACTTATGGCAGATGTTTATTGGATCAAAAAAAAATCACAATTTGAGTACTCTTGAGGAGTTCTCCATTCATAAATCGTGACTCTGCCAGTTCTACCTTTCTGCATGGGTTATCCGGAAGAAATATGTTGAACTTGGTTCGACATACTAATCTATGCATCCACAACTCAGAAAGTTATATGTTCCTTTGAGTTGTTCTCTTTAGTTGCATTCTGACCCTCGTCTATCAATTGATAGTCAAGAGTATGCGTGCGTTCGTTCATTGATGCCTATGACTCTTGTGGTCTGTCAAGCCATTCTATTCCGGAATGACTAGGAGAAACAAACTCCAGTACCTCTTCCATATCTAGGATTGGGTCAAAGTAGTTGTATTCCGCAGATCAAATGCCAATCCAGCTTTTGGTTCTGCTCTACCTTGGAGTATTACATATTTTATATCGAGATTGTTATAGGAATTGCACACCATCCCATGAACTCTTGGTACAGTGATACTTCTTGCCATCACTGTTCATTCCTCGGCCCTCGTGTTGATGCAACCGGAATACCGACAAATGAATTGTGATGTGTGAAATCAATACTGCTAGCAACTCTGTTGCTTGGTAGTTAAAGGATAATAATTTCATTCTTAGTATGTTGGTTTTCGAATCATCCTTCTAAGACTGATCGTGCTACCTAGTCCTTATTTCGGTGCACCCTTCGATTGATGAGTTAGGATCTTGTCAAGTCCTCACTCATTTGATCATATCGTCTTACCCTCAAAAGCAAGATTGTTCTCGAGCTTAGTAACATACTGGTGGTTCGTGACTTTCCAAATATCTTCTTGGAGGTGTTACCGGGTTGTCACCTGACCGCTATGTTGAGTTCGTGATCAAGTTGGTTTCTTGTGAACCACCTTCTCTCCAAGAATCGGTGTTAGATATCCCTGAGCTAGTTGGTTAAGCTAGACAACAACTTGGAGAGTTGGAAGATAAAAGCTTGTCTGACTTAGTTCGTTCCAAAGGGATATTCTTGTGTAGTGTGTGTTGAAGAAAGATGATATCTTCATCGATTGGTCCTTGTGATCAGTTGCTGGACCTATTGTCTTATCAATCCTTTGATTTGAGTGTGGGCTATCGTCAAATCAAATCAGTACCAACGATGCTCGTAATGTTGTCTTATTCGTGGTTGATCCCTCGAGCATACACCATTATATCTTTTAGGTCTGACCAATGCTATCACTTGTTCACTTAACTATGGAATTCCTTTTAAAAGGAAACCCAGATGAAT
>NW_025255577.1:0-1887 GCF_018294505.1 Triticum aestivum
ATACCAAGCTCGGCGTCCATCGCAAGGATAGACTAGGGGCTCTAGCTCCGGGCGGCGACAACACCATGGCCAGTGTGCTCAAGGAGGACGGCGGGATCTCGATGAAGGACCCGGTGGCAGGGAGTGGGCCCGTAGTCTGAAGAGGAATCTTCACCTCTACGACCGCTCCTCTGCCGGGACGATCTCCGGAGGATGGTCCATCACCGTCAGGGACCCTCCGCGTCCCCGACAACGAGATCCTGTCCCTCCATGGTGTTAATGTCCATGGTCTCTTCTGCGGTTCCCTTGCCTATATCGACGGCCGCCTCCAGTGGTTCTGGTTCTTCGGCTTGGTGGCCTGCAGGTGAAATGAACAAAGGACAATGAGGAAGCAGATGTTTTAAAAAAAGAGAGAGAAAGAGAGAGGGAAAGAGAAGAAGAAATAAGCAAAGGAGGAGCAAATAGAGTACCTGGAGAAGTCTGCCGGGGAGGAGCCTCTGTTTCCCGGACAACGATTATTGCCGGGTCCCGAGCTTCACCCTCCATCGTGACGGTCCTGGCAGCCTCCAATGTGGCTTCATCCACAAATGGTTCTACGGATCTATCCCCAGCTCGAGAGGCCAGGGAAGTATGCCCCTAGGTGAGGGGCTCGCCCTGTGTCGTCTCGCCTCCGCCACCTGGAGGGACAGGAGGGCCGCCTTCGTCGCCTCCGGCAGGTGGAACCAATTCCCCGCTCCCGGGCCAAGGGCTGGACTGGTGGACCGACACAGGATTCTCTGCCTCACTCCCCCCCAAGGCCAAGCTCTTTGTGCCCTTCAACGACTAGAGACGCCGAAGCTTCCTCCGGGAGTGACGGATGAGGGTTTCGGTCTCCTCCTGCACCTCCCTGCCAGCGACAACAAACGTCAGAGGTCAGTCAGCAAAAATATTTGGATATGCACAAGATATTCGTGAAAGGAATCCTTCTTACTCTTCTCCGATGAGCATGGAGTCCAATTCAAACTCCATAGGAGGTGAGGGCTCCCTTATCCTCTTTGGGTTGCAGGGACAAAGCTCTCGGGCAGCCGCGGCACCCGTCGTGGGGCCGTGGGATCATACGAAGACGAATCTTGTGAAGAACTCGAACTCAAGCTGGAGTCGGGGTCATCCTCAATCACCGCTCGCCCGGTGGAAGGGGCCTTGGTCTTGGCGAGGTGAGGAGATTGGCGGCATGCCACCTCAGCCTTGGAGGCTTTGGTATTCGTCTTCTTCACCTTCCTGACGGCTGGCCGGTAGCGCCATGCTTGTGGGTGCGCTGCTCAGGGTCCGGCTCAGGGGCTTGCGGCCCGGCCGCAAGCCACTCCTCTGGCTCCGCCACCTTGCCGACCTCATCCTCCTTCTCGAGCTCCTTTGCTGCCGTGGCTAGGGCGTCTAGCCCGGCAAGATTATCTCCGGCAAGATCTTCCCCAGCAGTTCCCGCCATGCCTGCGCCTCGCTGCCGCCTTTGGAAGAACTCCCATCCCCAGCCTTCGCCTTGCTTTTACTGGCCTTCGCGGCCTTCACCATCTCTACAAGGTGGGCTGCCTTAGCCTCCTCGACCCTTCTCAAAATATATGGCACCTCCATGGAAGAGGTGGGATTATAGATCCTGATATCAATCCAGGTGGCGCTCTCCTCCAGGGTGTTCGACCACTCAAGCTCCTCATCTAGGATGGGTAGTTGCCAATCGCTTGCTACTCCATCGACATTACAGTCCGGCATCCATTTCAAAATCTGGTCCCGGGCAGAATTGATGTTCAAAAGGATGACGATTGTCGGGAGCTTGAACAACTCGAAGCGACCAAACAGTTCGTCGCACAACCAAGCATGGCCATAAACCAATATGTTATTGGATAACCCGGGTAACAACCTCATACTGTATACCGCATC
>NW_025255578.1:0-1887 GCF_018294505.1 Triticum aestivum
CCGAAATATGGCGCATTGCCGGGACCGGATATCCATCCGGAACCCCTAAGAAGGCGTCCGAAGACTGGCCTTCGGAATGGTTTTATATAGAAGACGCTCCGCTGCCGGACCCTGTTCGGATCGGCCTCCCGGAGTTCAGCAATGCTCCTCTGAAGAAACGCCTTAGTTGGCGTCCGCGGAGCCCCCAACTAGAGGAAGACAAGAGCGTCCATTATTTGATGGGCCGAATAAGGTTACTGGCCCATGCCGGGTTGACCATGATTGGAGTCATGGCAACATGCATTATGCAGGGGGTGCAGCCACTACAATACAGGGGCCACCCCATGTGGGATTTCAACGGGGAGGACGATGCCACCCGTCATGGCCGCAAAGGGTCGGATTCGGTCGAAGACCTGGTGACGATCCTGTCCGGCCTGTATAAGGGGGAGAAGGAGGATTTCCTTCGGACGAACCCGTTAAATGGGTTCTCCATGAATAATCCCCGGCCTTGGGTAAGCGAACACTCTGCATGCCCGACCCATGCTTTTTGAAACTTAAGTTTCTTATATTGTGTTCTTCTTTCAACGCAGGAGCTGCGCCGGATCGTGGAGGACATGCTAAGTCCAGCTCCGCAACCCGAGGATCCAGAGAGATCCCTGGATCCGGCCTCCGAAGAGGACCCGGACATAATGGTGGAGCTAATCGACGGGGTGTTCCACCAGCTCAGCATGGACAATGCTTTAGTCGCCATCATGGCCGACTATCCCGGACTATATCCGGCTTCCCAGGTGATTGCGACCGAAGTCCTGACACCGTCATTCCTTCCTTGCTTATTTCTGACCACCGTATATGATGGCGCTGTGCAGGAGGCGCCCCTAGGGCGAGAAGCCGAGCCCGCGGTGGCTGACCAACAAAGGCCAGTTTGGACCAGTAGGCGGAAGAGGAGCGCGGCGCGGACTGAAATGTCGCCGCAAAGGTGTAGCCCACAATTCATTATTTAGAGCAACGTTCCTAGGAAGCGTTTGAGTGCTCATGACTTTTGTAGGGAAAAAGGCGCCCGCCGGACTGCGGGTGTGGAGGTTGCCAATCCAACCTCTACCAGCCAGGCTCCAGCACATGGTTTGGAGGGGGAGGCGAGCGCAAGGCGCGAGCCGGATGTTCCTCCGACGGAGGATGCCGACAGACTGTCCGCCACCAAGTCTGAGGTGGAGAGTGCCATGAATCACAGGCGCCGCCAGACAGTATTTCGTGACTCGTGCTTCTCCCTCGAGGCGTTGAATGCCTTTAACGCGGGGGACGCGCACCTTCGTGCTGCTCAAGATGGTTTTACCAGAGCCACGGAGTAGTATGTAAAAGACATACGGGTAAGAGAATTTAATAGTTGTATATGCCAGTAGCCCCCGAGACTTAAAGTAGTTATATTAACTGATTTAAGGATCATATGAAACGTAGGATCTTACCGAGAAGAATACCCAACTGTCTCAGGAGCTGCAAGAGTGCAAGGCCCAACTTGAGGCCGCACTCTCTGGCGCAGGAGGAAACACAGGGACCTCTCCTGGTAACGCATTATTTTAGAAAGATAAGTAGCGTTTGGTCTTTGCGCAAGTCTAAAAAATGACGTTGCAGGTGCTGCCGGACAAGATCCGGACAGGCAAGAACTTCTGTGCCAACTAAAGGCCAGCGAGAGGGTGCTGCATAAGGTGCAGCATGAAAGGAACAAGCTCTAGGATGCCCATGCCCAGCTTGGAGAAGAGCTGAAAGGCATTCGGGCCGAGTTGTCGGGCTCCGTTAAGGAGAATCAGCGGCTTCGTCGCGGCATCTATAGTAAGTGCTTGAGCGAAGTCCTTTGAAAAGAAGAGTTCGGCGAGGAAGTCAATTTGACAGAATATGTCTGCAGGTATGCTCACA
>NW_025255579.1:0-1887 GCF_018294505.1 Triticum aestivum
GGGGGGGGGGGCGCTCCCCTGTCTCCTGGACAGGGTGTGGGCCCCCTGGCCTATTTCTTTCGCTCAGAAATTCTTATTAAATCCAAAAAGTTGTTTCGTGGAGTTTCAGGACTTTTGGAGCTGTGCAGAATAGGTTTCCAACATTTGCTCCTTTTCCAGCCAGAATTCCAGCTGCCGGCATCCCCCTCTTCATGGTAAACCTTGTAAAATAAGAGAGAATAGCCATAAGTATTGATATATAATGTGTAATAACAACCCATAATGCAATAAATATTGATATAAAAGCATGATGCAAAATGGACGTATCAACTCCTCCAAGCTTAGACCTCGCTTGTCCTCAAGCGGAAGCCAAAATCGAAAAATATGTCCGCATGTTTAGAGATAGAGGTGTCGATAAAAATAAAATACGGACATGAGGGCATCATGATCATTCTAATGACAACAACATATATAGATTTTGTCATATGATTTCCTATGCTCAAGTAATAAGCAATTCTCAATGTCAAGTATGGTTCAAAAACTTCATTGGGAACTAACAAACTATAATCTCAGTCATTGAAGCAATTGCAATTTATCATAACATCAAAAAGAGTCAATAATAGAGCTTTTCAGCAAGCTCACATACTCAACTATCTCGTAGTCTCCTATAATTGCTAACACTCACGCAGTACTTGTGGTTATTGGCTTTCAGCCGGACACTGAGAAAGATAGGGGCTTATTGTGTTGCCTCCCAACATATTCACCTTTAGGTAATGTCAACAATAATGTCCTATGCTAACTTACATCCAATTGGATATATGCATTATGATCTTTCAAACACGAGAAGCTTGCCAAAGGATAGAATAAAAAGGGAAAGGTGAGGATCACCTTGACTCAAGCATAAAGTAAAAACATAAAGTAAAAGATAGGCCCTTCGCAGAGGGAAGCAGAGGTTGTCATGCGCGTTTAGGGTTGATGCACACAATCTTAATGCAAAAGAACGTCACTTTATATTGCCCCTTGTATGTGGACCTTTATTATGCAGTCCGTCACTTTTATTACTTCCACAACAAGTTCGTACAAAGCTTATTTTCTCTGCACTAATAAGTCATACATACTTAGAGAGCAATTTTTATTGCTTGCAACCAATGACAACTTACTTGAAGGATCTTACTCAATCCATAGGTAGGTATGGTGGACTCTCATGGCAAAACTGGGTTTAAGGATATTTGGAAGCACAAGTAGTATCTCTACTTGGTGCAAGGAATTTGGCTAGCATGAGGGGGAAAGGCAAGCTCAACATGTTTGGAAGGTCAATGACAATATACTTTAACTGAGATGTCAGAAAACATAAACCATTACGTTGTCTTCCTTGTCCAACATCAACTCTTTTAGCATGTCATACTTAATGAGTGCTTCACAATCATAAAAGATGTCCAAGATAATATATTTATATGTGAACCCCTCTTTCCTTATCACTTCCTATTAATTGCAACGATGACCAAGGCTACGTTCATCAACTCTCAACAATTTTTATGCCTCATACTTTCTATGTGTGAAGTTATCACTATCCATAAGATCAATATGAACTCTTTTATTCTTTCTACTTTCTCAAGATCATAGCAACAAAGCAAAGCCCATGACTCAACACTAACCTTTATTATAGATAGCACACGGACTCGATTACATAAAGAGATCACAAAGCAAAACTCAAAACTACTTGATATCAAGACTTCAAACTACTAGATCAAGATACTACTAAAAGGATCGAACTAAATAAAGCGGTAAAGATAGGAGTGTGATGGTGATACGATACCGGGGCACCTCCCCCAAGCTTGGCAGTTGCCAAGGGGAGTGCCCATACCCACGTCATTATGTCCTCGGAGGTGATGGAGGTGGTGGTGATGA
>NW_025255580.1:0-1887 GCF_018294505.1 Triticum aestivum
TAATAGGTGGAGATAGAGTTTCCAAGTTTATATTGTACCAATCTGCTCTTTTTTATTTTAGGTAGCATGATATTCATTGCTTTACTAACTTGGAAATTAAAAAACTGATTGTTCCTAAAGTATTTCCAGACTTTTCTTAATTTTCTTAGATTAATTGTGCATTTTGTTAAAATTTTATTTTTCTTTCAATCATGAATTTCACATTATAAAAATGTGATAAGTTTTAAGTTTTTGCTGGAAATTATAATCTAATTGTTTCCTTTATTATTTTCTAAACACTTATGGCCTTTCGGTTCATGTCTGTCTCTTTCTGTATAATTTTTTGTCCGGCAGACAGTCAGACCTGCAAATCCATTGGTATGCAATTTTTATCACTTGTTGACTTATTTTATGTGTTTTCAAGAATTTGGTTATTTATATATTTCATTATGCCCGATGATCTGCCATGTGCTCTGCTGATGATCTAGTCGATGGTGACTTATGAATTCCTAATCCAATTGTGCGGCCATGTTAACACCAAATACAAATAGTACATGTCTCCGAGGAAAGGGCAGGTCTGAGACTAGGACTCGCAGCTACCATATTTAAGAAATAACCCCTACTGGGTTTTGAGCTAGCCAAGCTGGAGTTTTATTTGTTTTCCAACTTCTCTTTATTACTTTCATCAACTTTAAAAATATGCAGATACGATGTTTATAAATCATATGCATATATGTATCTCTAAAGGTACTTCTGAAATATGTAATTTTGTTGATTTGAGAAATATGCTATTATAGGAGTTTGCTGGCTGATATAGTTGATGGTGGATTTTTTTTAATTCCTGTTTATAGCCTGCAGACGTGGAGAATGGATAGTCATGCACTTTTGCTAGATTTAATTTCCACAATACTCTTTCGGGTTCCGTTAAGAAAAGTCATCGTGTTCGATACTAACACGGTCTCCTATGTTAAATTACATACCATCATGCTATCCCGGAGTAGTTTTGCATTAAGGGCGTCTTTATTGACTCATAATATGACATCTAGGAGATACGTACAATGAGTATACACCAGGTCTCTGCATGGTTAACTTGTACATCACGGCGATCGACGTCTTCTTCACTAGTTCTTTGCTAAGAGAACCAATCCAAAGAAAACACAAGAAAAATTGCACACATCAATGGAAACACCAATTCCTACACTGCTCCTACTAGTCTGATCAATGTTTTGACGGAACATCAAATAAATTTGGACCCTTTATTTCTGTGATTTAATGGCTCAGATGCCACAATGCTACGGTAGAATTTCGGTAGTATATTAAGGCGTAAATGGTATTTTCGGATAGTTCGGTCTTATTAATCGCACATCCAGATCTCGTCGTGCTTTATGCCCCAATACATTCTTCATTCTTCATATCATTCTCACAAGCTATGATCCACTGGACGCCACCCACCATGGCAGCCCGTACACGCTTTCGCCGGTGACCCGTGCATGTTCTTAGGCCGCTAGGAGGTGCTTGTTGGCCTTGGTCTCGAATGCATAATGCTGCCGGGAAGAGCTCTTCCTAGCGAAGACTGATGACCCACAAGTATAGATGATCAATCGTAATCCTTTCGATATGTAAGAGTGTCGAACCCAACGAGGAGCAAAAGAAAATGACAAGCGGTTTTTAGCAAGGTATTCTCTACATGTGGTGTAAGTACTGATAATAAATAGTTTTGTAGCAAGGTAATGCGTAACAAGTAACAATAGTAACAGGAGTGCAGCAAGGTGGCCCAATATCATTTATAGCCAAAGACAAGCCGGAAGTACTACTTATAATGAGCAAAGCATTGCGAACCAACCTGTGGTTGGATGGTTAGGTGGGCAGTGGTATCCCATCCCACCAGGGTTTAAGTCCTTCTGCTCG
>NW_025255581.1:0-1887 GCF_018294505.1 Triticum aestivum
CTTATCAAGCGTCTTGATCTATCTCTATAGATCTTGAAACTCAATATGTAAGCAGCTTCACCGAAGTCTTTCTTTGAAAAACTCCTTTCAAACACTCCTTTTATGCTTTACAGAATAATTCTACATTATTTCCGATCAACAATATGTCATTCACATATACTTATCAGAAATGTTGTAGAGCTCCCACTCACTTTCTTGTAAATACAGGCTTCTCCGAAAGTCTGTATAAAACCAAATGCTTTGATCACACTATCAAAACGTTTATTCCAACTCCGAGAGGCTTGCACCAGTCCATAAATGGATCGCTGGAGCTTGCACACTTTGTTAGCTCCCTTTGGATCGACAAAACCTTCCGGTTGCATCATATACAACTCTTCTTCCAGAAATCCATTCAGGAATGCAGTTTTGACATCCATCTGCCAAATTTCATAATCATAAAATGCGGCAATTGCTAACATGATTCGGACGGACTTAAGCATCGTTACGGGTGAGAAGGTCTCATCGTAGTCAATCCCTTGAACTTGCCGAAAACCTTTTGCGACAAGTCGAGCTTTGTAGACAGTAACATTACCATCAGCGTCAGTCTTCTTCTTAAAGATCCATTTATTCTCAATTGCTTGCCGATCATCGGGCAAGTCAACCAAAGTCCATACTTTGTTCTCATACATGGATCCCATCTCAGATTTCATGGCTTCAAGCCACTTTGCGGAATCTGGGCTCATCATCGTTTCTTCATAGTTCGTAGGTTTCATCATGATCTAGTAGCATGACTTTCAGAACAGGATTACCGTACCACTCTGGCGCGGATCTTACTCTGGTTGATCTACGAGGTTCAGTAGTATCTTGTTCTGAAGTTTCATGATCATCATCATTAGCTTCCTCACTAACTGGTGTAGGTGTCACAAAAACAGTTTTATGTGATGTACTACTTTCCAATAAGGGAGCAGGTACAGTTACCTCGTCAAGTTCTACTTTCCTCCCACTCACTTCTTTCAAGAGAAACCCCTTCTCCAGAAAGTTTCTGAATTTAGCAAAAAAAGTCTTGCCTTCGGATCTGTGGTAGAAGGTGTATCCAATAGTTTCCTCTGGATATCCTATGAAGACGCACTTCTCCGATTTGAGTTTGAGCTTATCAGGATGAAATTTTTTCATATAAGCATTGCAACCCCAAACTTTAAGAAACGACAGCTTAGGTTTCTTGCCAAACCATAGTTCATATGGTGTCGCCTCAACGGATTTAGATGGTGCCCTATTTAATGTGAATGTAGCTGTCTTTAATGCATAACCCCAAAACGATAGTGGTAGATCCGTAAGAGACATCATAGATTGCACTATATATCTAATAAAGTACGGTTATGACGTTTGGACACACCATTATGATGTGGTGTTCCATGTGGCATGAGTTTGTGAAACTATTCCACATTGTTTTAATTGAAGACCAAACTCGTAACTCAAATATTTGTCTCCGCGATCAGATCGTAGAAACTTTATTTTCTTGTCATGATGATTTTCCACTTCACTCTGAAATTCTTTGAACTGTTCAAATGTTTCAAACTTATGTTTCATCAAGTAGATATCCCCATATCTGCTCAAATCATCTGTGAAGGTCAGAAAATAATGATACCTGCTGCAAGCTTTAATATTCACCGGACCACATACATCAGTATGTATGATCTCCAACAAATCTGTTGCTTGCTTCATTGTTCCGGAGAACGGCGTTTTAGTCATCTTGCCCAAAAGGCATGGTTCGCAAGCATCAAGTGATTCATAATCAAGTGATTCCAAAATCCCATCAGCATGGAGTTTCTTCATGCGCTTTACACCAATATGACCTAAACGGCAGTGCTACAAATAAGTTGCACTATCATTATTAACTTTGCATCTTTT
>NW_025255582.1:0-1887 GCF_018294505.1 Triticum aestivum
GTAACCTGCAGACCGGTGCCTTTTCACTCCGGCCGCGAATAATTTGACTAATTTTCATTCATAACTTAACAAATTTATATTTATAACTTGATAAAAAACTTAAACTAAATCTAATCTAGAGGCCCATGCGAAGGTAGAAGACGGTGCAGTCGTCTTCGTTGCTCAGCGGCTCGTCCTTCGGGGCGCGGCTGCTGCCCTCGCCGTCATGGTCGCTGCCTTACCACCCGCCTAGTCATTAGCGCCGAGGTCGATAAAATTTCCCATGTGGCCCGTATGCTCCGTCGCCTCAGCCTTCGACCAGGCGATGGGGAATTCCTCCGTTGCCGGCAGCACGACATCGACGGAAGCGCGCTCCACCATCCTTTGCTGGCGCTTGCACTCCTGCCACACCCGGGTCACACTTCTGGGCCGCCGACTTGCAGACATAATCAAACACGGGCACGGTCCATGATGCGTCTGGCAGCATTCCAAGCCCAAATATGGGCAAGGAATGGGTCAGCCCGGACACTTGTGGCCAGTTGGGTCTCACCGCTGGGGGCGGGTTTTCCCGCTGCTTCTGCCGTGGTCGTTTGGATCGGCCAAGAGGACATGCTCTAACGGTGGTCAATTTCTTGAGCTCTTCTTCGCTACTCCTTCATTTCCGAATTATAGCATGGTTCATTAGGTTAATTTAGTATATCAAATCATACGCATTTTGGAACGGATGTAATAATTAATTATCAGTGAGAGTATCTGCAGTAGCATAAAAATTAAGGACAAAAGTTGCAAGCAAAAACACAAGACTGCTTCTTGCCCGCTCCCTAGCTAGCATCCAATGCAAACCTGCTGTTGCAGCTCGATCTTGTCAGCTCTGTGCAAACATAGGCTATAGGCTGTAGCGTGTTGCCACAGTCTGCCAGCCTTTTGCATTGATGAACAACTAACACTCAATGTCAGCTCGTCCTCCCTCACTCAATGGCTCCTTTGTAGTGTGTATGTGTAGTACGTATGTGTGTGCTCCACTAAACAAAACAAACTTTATTATTTGCTGGGATAAACAAAACAAACTTGGCCTCATTTGAAACACATTTCCTTTTTCTCTTCTCTGACACTACCAGATTTATATTGTAGAAATCAGATAAAAGATAATCTATCACGTTTCACCTTAACGAATTCCTTATGTCAAAACAAGCATTTGGCCACCCGGTTAGGAGTTAGGACACTGAAAATCTCCAGAGGGAGCCGCCTGCTTGCAACGCTGGATTTATTCTAGGATCAATGCATGCTAGGATTACATCGGCTGTGGAGGATACGTCACTACAACACGGTAGAGCATATGAGGCGTTCTAAAATGCCTCTAGAGCTCATCAAAGTGCCTCCGAACAGCTACGAAAGCGTTCCTTAAAAATGCAACAGACTGTCATGAAGGAAATTGCAAATCGCCTTCGGTGCACTGACGGAGGCGTCGTGTAGAAATGCTTGGGATGTGTAGGTGGCGTGGCCAAACAGATCAATACTGGTGACGGTGTCCTAAACTAGGGGGTACTCAACACATCGTCTCCCGAATAGGTGTACCGGGCCGAGGACCCCCATGCAGTGGCGGATCCAGGATCTCATATTTGGGTGTTCAATTTTGTTTTTGCAGGTTTCCAGAAAAAGAGATCTAATATCTAAAATGTTCATGTAGCAAGAACTTTTTTCCATCAAAATGATAATGGGGCTTGCTTCGGTAGACCCCCCCCCCCCCAACAAAACGTAGAAGGGCAGAATGGGCATACGGAAGAAACGTATGCCCACCTTGTATTGTACGGCTCTGCCGGGCATACGTATACGCGGTTGAAAAAAAAACTACCCATCTGGTCGCCCGCCCGCAAAAACTACCCACGATCTAGGCCCGCCCCCATCTTC
>NW_025255583.1:0-1887 GCF_018294505.1 Triticum aestivum
GAAACTCCGCATTCCATTGGACCAATTTTTATATGGTGTCCTCAATTTCTGATGGTATCCGCTATATTTATGGTGCTTACACTTGTTCTGGAACAATTTTTTATATAGGATTCTAGTACAAGCGTTTTAGGCCATCCCTACATACGCTTGAAGATTAATAAAAAATTAACTGCGTTTGAGAAAAATGACCCTAGTTCGTTGCATGGAACTCGACACTCACATTCTCAAAACAAATACGTTGACCCTCATCTTCAGCTCGCATTTGTTTTCCTTACCTTCATCTTACAAAAAGAACCTTCCTCATGCATATAACTCAACAAGTGTCATATGGCAAGTTGCGCGCTCGTTTCCATCTAAAAAATACATTGGTCATCATCTCCATATCAAAGGAAAAAAACCTCACCTCCATTTAGAAACAAGAAGAAGAAACTTCAAAGGAAGAAAAAACACACCTACATCTAAAACAATGGGAAAAAGCAAGATCTTTCTGACCTCAACCAACCACCAAACCCCACATGGACAACCAGCGAGCAGCATGTGGTCCTGACATCCGTCTCCAATAAATAGGAAAAAACTCTCATATCCATCTAAAAGATAAATAAATAATAAAATATTTCTCACTTGTACAACCAACACGTGCCAAGTGGACAGTCCCAGCATCCGCCCAATCTTTCCCAATTAATAGGTTTGACTATCATTGACTCCCTTGTGTAGTCCCTCCCACACTTTCCATGCTCCTTTTGCTATGTGTACTATTGATACTACATTTTTAATTTAACAATGTACCATTTTATCAAAAAAAGTGGATAATTAATTTGGAGTAAGAAAACTATCTAACAACACCTAAGTACATGCACTTTTTCAAATTTTCATGCAATTTTAGGTTCATAATCGCAACACATTGTCCAACTTCAAGCTTGTGTCGTGTAATCTTGTCCACTTAATAGTAAAAGAAAAGAGGACCCTTTGGCTAGGGTTTCTCGTGCGTCCCGCCGATGCGGCCACCGGTCTACATCATCTGTCGTAGGGCCGTGGAGGTGTCGTGGATCTCAGCCCTTTCCGGCAGAAGGGCTTCGTTTTTTCATGCTCTTTTGAGTTTTGTTATGGTTTGTGTCCTGCTCAGAGAGGTGAGATGACGGCAGCTCTCTGAAGATGGAATAATGATCTCCCCGCCTTGTAACCCATCCCGGTGGTGTTTCTAGTATCGTCGGAGGGCGTGTGGAGGTTTTTCTCTGGCAGATCTCGCGGGATTCAGTCGGTGTTTCTCTTCGTCGGATCCACGTGGATCTTGTGTTTGTTCGTCTATGTTCGTGTGTCCACGGGTTGGATCCTTCCGATCTACGTGGCCTTAGCATGACGACTTCCTGGCTGTCTATTACAACAAGGTTTGCCCGGCTCCGATGAGTGAGGGGCAAAGATGGCGGCGCGCCTTCGGCTCGTTCCAGTTCTAGTAGTCATCGCTAGGTGGTCTACGGGCTTATATGAATTTTTTACTTCCGGTGTTCTTTGTACTATACGACAGTTGATCATGCTTCTTTACATATACTGGAAAATTTAGATCACACACCTCCTTTATCATTGGCATGGTACGCTATTACGCCAAGAATGTGTCCGAACTTTGCCATGCACACAAAGCCGATTAACAAACGAACAAACACCATGATAGACCTTCCATTCGTGACCCAAAAAAATCATAGGCGGGAATGGTTAGCTAGATCGCCGCAGATATACTGACTCTATAACTTCCCTATATGAAACTATAGTACTCCCTCCGTCCTAAAATAAGTGTTTCAGTTTTATACTAACTTTAGTACAAAGTTGCACTAAAGCCGAGACACTTATTTTGAGACGGGGGAGTATAGTATAACAACATCTAAATATTTCTTT
>NW_025255584.1:0-1887 GCF_018294505.1 Triticum aestivum
GACAAGCCCCTACGTTGCCACGAGAATCTACATGTTGTGGTTGAATTAGGCTTCGGTTAATAAGATCATTGAAGTAACCGAACCCCACTTTATATAAGGTATCCACATCACTTCCATGGACAAGGCCTTCGGATATCCATCTTCGTACCAAGTGATCACTCAATATTGTATAATCCTCCGGATAAACACTCAGGTATAGAAAGCAGGGTTTCAGATGGGACGGCAAATCATAATAACTAATAGACAATATTTGACGCATGTTCTCCATATTGGGGAACTTCTCAAGTCCAGAACCGATTGATTTGTTGACAGTGTCCCATTCATGTATATTCTTTGGTTTGTGAGACAATAGGCTGGCAATAGTGATGATAGCTAATGGTACACCATCACACTTTCTCATGATTTTCTCAGATATTTCTCTCAGTTCCACATGACAAGCATCTTCACTCCCAAATATTCTTTCATGGAACAACTTCCTTGAATCATCATGAGCAAGAGGATTAAGTTTATAAATGTTACCGTTGATGGAAGAGCTGCATGATGCTGCAACACCAGCAATACGTGTTGTTGTGATTACTCTGCTACTGCACTTGTTCTCAACTAGTACACTCTTTATACAGTTCCAGGCTGATTCATCCCATATATCATCAACTATGATTAAGTACCTGTGAATTTGTAGCACCATGTTAGAAAGTAAAACAAGTCAAAAAATGAGTATTCACTAGAAAGTAAAGGGTACTTGGAATATCCATATACAACCTACTAATTTTTCTATCCCACAACTAAAGCTAGCTAATGGAGTATATAGAAATAACTACTAATTTTTCTATCCCACAACAAAAAACTACCCTTTAAAAAAACTACTACAGAAGTGGCTGGCTGTTCCAGAAAAACCTAATGGTTGAGCAGTTAAGTTTTAAGCTAGATTATGACAGCTCGGGCCCACTTGTCAGGTTGACCGTTAGGTTGACCATTGACGGTTATGATAGGTGGGGCCCAAATATTTTTAAAGAAGCAATCGGGTCCTTGTTATATTTCAGAAAAGCAATCGGGTCCCTATAAAAAATACAAAAAGGAATCGGGTCCTCGCGATCGAGCTCGTCGCCGGAGCCGATGTGTTGGTCTGCATGCGTTGCTTGGCCGTGGCTATAATGTCCATGACCAGCGGCAAGCAGCAGCTGTTCGCATCTGGCGCCGCCCAGGCTGCTGCTCACGGGCGCATCTGGCGCCGCCCGGGCTGCTGGCCGCCGGAGACACCCTATGGTGTTGCTTACCCGCCGGGCTACTGGTCACCGGGGCTCCACGTGGTGGTTCTGGACCATCCGGGCTGCTGGCCGCCGGAGACACCCCGTGGCGCTGCTCACACGCCTGGGTTGCTGGTCGGCGGTGCTCCCATGGTGCTGTTTTCATGCCCGGGGTATTGCTCGCGAGGGAGTTCCCATGGCGCGGGCTAAGCAGGAAGGCGGCGGCGCAAGCCTCCCCGTGGCGCGGAGCTGCAAAGAGCTGAGCACGCGGTCGTGCATGCGGCGGCCATGGTTGGTGGCAAGTAGCAGCGGCGGCGGAGCTCCAAGGGCTGCTGCCATGTGGGTGGACGCGGGGGAGCTCCAATGGCACGCATCAGCGGGGGTGGAGCTCCAAGGGCAAGCAGCGGTGGCGGCAGAGCGTTGGTGCCGGCCATGCTGTGTCCTTCTCTCAGGAGAGAGATAAGGCAAAGCGAGGGAGAGAAGAAAGAAAAGGGGAAGGAGCGAGAGCTGACACATGGGCCCTAAATGTAAGGTAACGGTCAAACAAACAATCAAGTAAGGGTTTATTTAGGAGTTGGCACGACCTGTCATAAACCGGATCAATTTTAAATTACATAGTCATTTGGTTTTTTGGAACAGCCAT
>NW_025255585.1:0-1887 GCF_018294505.1 Triticum aestivum
GCCTAGTTGATGTGAGAATATCTTCTCCTTTTTGTCTTCTCCACAACCACCATTCTATTCCACATATAGTGCTATGTCCATGGCTCACGCTCATGTATTGTGTGAAAGTTGAAAAAGTTTGAGAACATAAAAGTATGAAACAATTGCTTGGCTTGTCATCGGGGTTGTGCATGATTAAATACTTTGTGTCGTTAAGATGGAACATAGCCAGACTATATGATTTTGTAGGGATAACTTTCTTTAGCCATGTTATTTTGAGAAGACATGATTGCTTTGCTAGTATGCTTGAATTATTATTGTTTTCATGTCAATATGAACTTTTATCTTGAATCTTTTGGATCTGAACATTCATGCCACAGTAAAGAAAATTACATTGAGAAATATGCTAGGTAGCATTCCACATCAAAAATTCTGTTTTTATCATTTACCTACTCGAGGACGAGCAGGAATTAAGCTTGGGGATGCTTGATACGTCTCCAACGTATCTATATTTTTTCATTGTTCCATGCTATTATATTACCCATTTTGGATGTTTATGGGCTTTACTTTATACTTTTATATCATTTTTGGGACTAACCTACTAACCGGAGGCCCAACCCAAATTGTTGTTTTCTTTCCTATTTCAGTGTTTCAAAGAAAAGGAATATCAAACGGAGTCCAAACGGAACGAATCCTTCGGGAGAGTTATTTTTGGAACTGAAGCAATCCAGGAGACTTGGAGTATACGTCAGGGAAGCAATGAGGAGGCAACGAGGCAGGGAGGCGCGCCTTACCCCCCCTGGGCACGCCCACCACCCTAGTGGGCCCCTCATGGCTCCCCTGACCGACTTCTTTCGCCTATATATGTCCACATACCCTAAAAACACCAAGGAGCACAATAGATCGGAAGTTCCGCCGCCGCAAGCCTCTGTAGCCACCAAAAACCTCTCTGGAGCCCGTTCCGGCACCCTGCCGGAGGGGGGATCCCTCACCGGTGGTCATATTCATCATCCCGGCGCCCTCCATGACGAGGAGGGACTAGTTCACCCTCGGGGCTGAGGGTATGTACCAGTAGCTATCTGTTTGATCTCTCTCTCTCTCTTGTGTTCTTGATTTGGCACGATCTTGATGTACCGCAAGTTTTGCTATTATAGTTGGATCTTATGATGTTTCTCCCCCTCTACTCTCTTGTGATGAATTGAGTTCTTCCCTTGAAATTGTCTTGTCGTATTGAGTCTTTAAGGATTTGAGAACACTTGATGTATGACTTGCCGTGCTTATCTGTGGTGACAATGGGATATTCACGTGATCTACTTGATGTATGTTTTGGTGATCAACTTGCGGGTTCAATAAACTTATGCATAGGGGTTGGCACACGTTTTCGTCTTGACTCTCCGGTAGAAACTTTGGGGCACTCTTTGAAGTACTTTGTGTTGGTTGAATAGATGAATCTGAGATTGTGTGATGCATATCATATAATCATACCCACGGATACTTGAGGTGACATTAGAGTATCTAGGTGACATTAGGGTTTTGGTTGATTTGTGTCTTAAGGTGTTATTCTAGTACGAACTCTATGATAGATCGAACGGAAAGAATAGCTTCGTGTTATTTTACTACGGACTCTTGAATAGATCGATCAGAAAGGATAACTTTGAGGTGGTTTCGTACCCTACAATAATCTCTTCGTTTGTTCTCCGCTATTAGTGACTTTGGAGTGACTCTTTGTTGCATGTTGAGGGATAGTTATATGATCCAGTTATGTTATTACACTACAAGAAATATGTCAACTAGTGACCTTCTGTCACTGACCCTGGAAGAATTGGTCATAGATCTATGACCATTTGAGACCAATTGGTCAAAAGCTGTTCGGGGGGCTCCAAATCCTAAACCATTACAACCATTTTG
>NW_025255586.1:0-1887 GCF_018294505.1 Triticum aestivum
AAATCTCGGGACGAGATTCTTTTGAGTGGGGGTGAGTTGTCACACCCTAGCTAGTCATGCATTAGAGTGTTGCATCATGTTTATTCTTTCATCAGAAACTTGAAATGGGGATGACAGAACCCCCAGTCCCCTCTGAAACCAACTAGGGTTACTAAAATAATTTTTCAATGAACCTGAAATGCCCTTCTAAAATGCCCATCATTTTTGTCTTGGTTCAGAACCTCTGCCAAAAATGGTGCACATTTTCCTAGGCCATCCTAGGGTTTTTGAATTAAATCATAAATATTTGAATTTGGGCATTTAAAATAATATAAAATATTTAAATGCTCAAATATCTCCAAACTAAAATGTTTCATGTTGGAAATAATCCAACTATGGGCCAGGAATAGTTTGGTGATTTTTGAACTTGCCTAGGTATTTTATTAAATTCAACAAAGTTGCAGATATATTAAATAAAAACAGAAACAGAAAAAAAAGGGAAAAACTTCCCTGTGCGGCCCAGCCAGCTGTGCGGCCCAGCAAGCCAGCCCAGCCCACCACCGCCGTCGTCCTCCTGGCGCCAGTCGGCCAGGCGTGTGGCCGGCGCGCGCGCACGGCCGGAGCGCCACACCACCAGCCCGTCTGCCTGCCTCCCCCGCCAGCGCGACGCCGCGGCGCTTCTTCTCGGTGCCGCCCCGATCCCCTGGCCTTATCCCTCTCTCTCTCTCCCGTGCTGCTCTCTCCCTCTCTCTCTCACGGCCGAACACCACCGTCGCCGCCGTTCGCCATAGCCGCCGTCTCCGACCACCCCTCGCTCCCCCGACTAGCTCAGGAGCTCCGCCTCGACTCCCTCTTCCTCCCCACCGCTCCACAGCTCCCCGGAAGCCCTGCATCGCCGCCACGTCGCCGTTCCCCTCTTCGGGCTCCGATCATCGTCGCCGTCGAATTCGTCGTCTCCAGCGCGTCCCCGAGCCCGCTAACCACCTCTGCAGCCCCGCGGTGAGCCCCGGATCGTTTCCCCCTTCTCCCCTGGTCTCTCCCGACCTCTAGGCCCTAGCCCCACTTTGGCCGAGAGCTCCACGCCGCCGGCGATGTCGCCGTCGTGGCCACGGTCGCCGTAGCGCCCAACTGAGCACACCATCGTGCTCCACACCTCACTAGGAGCACGTAGCACGCACCAACACCTCCCCTAACGCCCTGCAATGCCGATTCCGACCGCACCCGAACTCCGGCCGCCGCAGCCGAGCTCGCCGCCGTCAACTCCGGCCACCCCGAGCCCAACCACCACCACCAATAGTCGCGGCTCAACCTCAGCAACACGTAGATGCCTTCCGCCGTCCATTTGGTTGCCGGAATGGCAAAAAGCACTTTCGCCGCCGTCTCGGGCCTCGCCGGCGTCATGTCGCCGGTGGGGTTTGACTTGTCCGACCTGGGGTTTGACCCCCGAGGGTCACTGACGCGTGGGCCCTGTCGGTCAGATGGTTAGATTAGCGCTAACCACTGTTAGTTAACCCCTGACACTGACCAGTGGGCCCCAGCGCCACTAATTAGTAATTAGAATTAATTTAACCCTGTTTAACCCCCCTGTCACTGACGTGTGGGCCCCACACGTCAGGTTTGACTCCAGCCAGCCGCAGTTGACCACTGACGTCATGCTGACGTCATGCTGGCGCAATAACTATAATTTCTGGATTTAATTTAAATCAGGAAATTCCAGAATATTATTTAAACTTCAAAAATTCATAACTTTTATTCTGTAATTCCAAATTGGACAAATTATATATGAAAAATGATCAGAAAAATCCAATCTATCCATCTGTACTATTTTCATGCATGATCAAACAAGTTAAATTGATGTTTTAAGCAGAACAAGGAAAAGCACTTTAAAAGGCCATATTTGAATTTGAA
>NW_025255587.1:0-1887 GCF_018294505.1 Triticum aestivum
GGTCGTTGGCGTTGGGGGCTCGGAATGGGGGAAACCCTTAGTCGACGGGCAGCGGTCACAATGTAGGCGATGCTCCGGGCATCGTTTTCCTTCATACAGGCGGCATCGAGGTCCAACCCTTGCCCCCCTCCCTCCGCGTCCAGGTGAAAGCTCTAAATCCATTGGATTGGGCGGCGGTGGTGCTCGTCGTTTTTTCTTCCTGAAGACACGCCTTTTGAACTTTGGAGTGGTGGCGGGGCTTTGGTGTGGGTGGTCGGCTGCTGGTGTATCTTCGGTGCTGGTCCCATTCAGTAGCCCGCAGTGCGCATGTTGGTCTTTGTAGGAGGCAGTGACGATGTGGGAGTTTTTCTTTGTGAGGTGAGCTGACCGTGCTTGCAGTTCACTCCCAGGCATCAAGTTGGCCTTGTTCATTCTTGCTCAGGGGTGAGCAATTCTACCTGCCGACGGTGCAGCTTCGATCCAGGGCGAGAGGCCAGGGGGCCTTCTTTGGAGGTAGAGACGAACGAGGGAGTAACTTCAGGTGGCCTCTTGGGAGATGAGGGAGCAAGGTATTTCTTCGGCTGCATGCAGCTCTCTTGACTTAGTCTCTTCGATGGCTTGACCTCGTGTTTGCCGAGGGCTCCAATGCTCAAGTTTTCTTGGTGCTTTTGGAGCATGTTAGCTGCTAGTTAGCATCTTGTATCTTTTGTCGTTTCATTTTTGTTTCTTTTTCTTTTTCTGATTAGTTCGGTTGGATGGTTCGGAAGTTACTTTATCTATAAAGCGGGGCCAATGCCTTTTTCTGTAATGTCATGGTTGCAATCTTGCGGTTACCAAATGCATATAGCAAAGTGATTAAATAGTATGTTTCCCTTCCTCACTCTCATTCCATGCATGGAACTTCGTGTGCATCACAACTCCAAAAAACCAGATTTCTTTGTCGAACATAATAGAGATCACATCAAATTTAAAACGTAACAGCACTTATAAGACCGTTGTGAGACGTGGCGTTTCTTTAGTGAAACTATACCAGGGAAAAGAAACTAAAAATGTCTATTACTAACAATGTTGTATTATTTTGTTGGAACTTGAATCTTCTGGATGGGGTGGCACTGTTGTTGGCCTACTCTGTAATGTGTATCCCCCTTTTGAACTGAAGACAATGAGCCATATCATGTTAGAATATGTTGTATATATAAAGTCGGATGAGTAACTGACAATAGGAAATATAGTCACCAAACAAATGTACCTTGTCCAAAATAAATAAATTTGTCATAACAACTAATTATGTTATCTTGTTTTTGCTACCAGTATAAGGACTAAGTCATTCCTGGTTCAAAACGTGAAGTATTTCGGGTTGCAGGCAGCCGCGAATTACTGACAGACAAAACTTTGTCATGTGCACACGCACTGCTTGCGACCTATAAAATCCACCCCCATTCACCACATTTACCTCGCCACTTGCACCACATAGTCACACACCCACGTTCAATTACTCAGTCAGTAGCTAGCCACCGAGTAGGCTCACAGTCGACGCCTCATATTGATACAATTTATTATTCTCTCCTGGCGATGAACGCTCACGCATATGACAATGCATCATAATGACCTATATATAAGCTATTGGCGTGATAAAGATATGAATGTGTGGCATCGGAAAATTTTCAGATGCAGACATTTCCCCTGCCGGACGGGGAGCAGCAAAAGATATAGCAATCCTGGTCTAGGTCTGCTATTTAGTGCCTGCACAAAGAGGGAATGTTAAGGCAGTACCAACGGGGGACATCTACCAGCAAGGATGATGTGCTAATTCGCTGTGCTCAATCGCTGAGCTTGGGATCTTTATTTCTCCATGTCTTTATCCAACATGCTGTAAGCAGGTAGGATGGAATAAGTGCCTTGCTTTTC
>NW_025255588.1:0-1887 GCF_018294505.1 Triticum aestivum
ACTGATCGTTTTCTTATCTTTCCGTTTCCTCGGTTTGCTACTCATGTCCTTCACATAGAAAACCTGAGCGACATCTTTCGCTAGGACGAATGGTTCGTCAAGGTAACCAAGATTGTTGAAATCCACCATTGTCATTCCGTATTGCTGGTCCACCTTTACCCCACCTCCTGTTAGCTTGAACCATTTGCACCGGAACAAAGGGACCTTAAAGGAGGGTCCATAGTCAAGTTCCCATATCTCCTCTATGTAACCATAATATGTGACCTTTTTGCCCATTCTCGGTTGCTGCATCAAAGCGGACACCACTGTTTTGGTTGGTGCTCTTTTTATCTTGGGCGATCGTGTAAAATGTATTCCCATTTATCTCGTACCCTTGGAAAGTCGTTATAGTCGAAGATGGTGTCTTGGCCAACATGTACAGCTGATCTACAACATCATTGTCATTCATTAAATGTTTTCTCAACCAACTGCCGAAAGTCTCCATGTGGGCCTTCCTAATCCAGGATTCAGGCTTCCCTGGGTTGTCCGAGCGTAAAATATTCTTGTGTTTCTCAAAGTACGGAGCCACCAAGCTGGAATTGGTCAGTACAGTGTGGTGTGCTTCAGTCAGAGAATGGCCGTCCATACATGTCGTTGATTTCCTTCCGATCGTGCCTTTTCCACTTAGTCTCCCCTCGTGCCGCGATCGAGGAAGACCAATCGGCTTAAGGTCAGGAACAAAGTCAACACAAAACTCAATTACCTCCTCATTTCCATAGCCCTTGGCGATGCTTCCTTCTGGCCTAGCACGGTTACGAACATATTTCTTTAATACTCCCATGAACCTCTCGAAGGGGAACATATTGTGTAGAAATACATGACCGAGAATGAAAATCTCTTTGACTAGGTGAACCAAGAGGTGCGTCATAATATTGAAGAAGGATGGCGGGAACACCAACTCGAAACTGACAAGACATTGGATCACATCGTTCTGTAACCGTGGTAGATCTTCTGGATTGATTACCTTCTGAGAGATTGCATTGAGGAATGCACATAGCTTCACAATGGCTACTCGAACATTTTCCGGCAGGAGCCCCCTCAAAGCAATCGGAAGCAATTGCGTCATAATCATGTGGCAGTCGTGAGACTTCAGGTTTTGGAACTTTTTCTCCGCCATGTTTATTATTCCCTTTATATTGGACGAGAATCCAGACGGGACCTTCATACTGCTCAGGCATTCAAAAAAGATGACCTTCTCTTCTTTGGTCAGAGCGTAGCTGGCATGACCTTGAAACCATTCCGGATGCCGGTCATCAGGGTCTTTCAAACGTTGCTGGTCCTGCCGTGCTTCCTTTGTATCATTTGTCTTCCCATACACGCCCAAGAAGCTTAGGAGGTTCACACAAATATTCTTCGTAACGTGCATCACGTCGATTGCAGAGCGGACTTCTAGGACTTTCCAATATTCTAGCTCCCAGAATATAGATTTCTTCTTCCACATGGCTGCGTGCCCGTCAGCTCCCTTCGGAACTGATTGTCCGCCAGGACCCTTTCCAAAGATGACTTTCAAATCCTTGACCATATCAAATACCTCAGCACCAGTGCGTTCCGCAGGCTTCGGCCGGTGATCTGCCTTGCCGTTGTAATGCTTGCCTTTCTTTCTTACTGGATGAATTTTCGGAAGAAATCGACGATGCCCAAGGTACACGTTCTTCTTACAATTTGGCAAATGTACACTTTCAGTCTCATGTAAGCAGTGTGTGCATGCATTGTATCCCTTATTTGATAGTCCCGAAAGGTTACTAAGAGCAGGCCAATCGTTGATGGTTACGAAAAGCAACGCTCGTAGGTTAAATTCCTCTTTTTTGTGCTCATCCCACACACGGACACCAGGTCTGCCCCACAGCT
>NW_025255589.1:0-1887 GCF_018294505.1 Triticum aestivum
GTAATTCAAAGGAAAAAGTACTAGAGGATTGAGAGGCACTAAAGGGAAGGCGAACATGTTTGCACAATTGACATGACTGACACACAGAAGAATTATGAGAGTCTCTATTACAAGGTATTGAAAATTCACTAAGAAGTGTGGATAACACATTTTTATTGGGATGGCCGAGACATTGGTGCCACAGATCAATAGAGGCCACCATATATGTTGGAGGAGCAGCGACCGAAGCACCATGGAGAGAATATAAATCACCGGAGCTATTGAATCGAGTGATCTCGGCCTTGGTCCGGTAGTCTTTCATACACTAGTAGAAAAGGGGCCAATGGTCCAGGCCGGTCCTGTTGGGGAACGTTGCAGAAAATTAAAAATTTTCCTACGGTTTCACCAAGATCCATCTATGAGTTCATCTAAGCAACGAGTCAAGGGAGTGAGTTTGCATCTACATACCACTTGTAGATCGCGTGCGGAAGCGTTCAACGGAAGGGTGATAATGGAGTCGTACTCATCGTGATTCAGATCACCGATGACCAAGTGCCGAACGGACAGTACCTCCGCGTTCAACACACATACGGAACGGACGATGTCTCCTCCGTCTTGATCCAGCAAGGAGGAAGGAGAGGTTGAGGAAGACAGCTCCAACGGTAGCACGACGGCGTGGTGTTGGTGGAGAAGGAGTACTCCGGCAGGGCTTCGCCAAGCTTGTGACGGAGGAGGAGAGGTGTTGGGGAGGGGAGGGGCTGCACCTTGGTTGTGTGTTGCAGCCCTCCCCTCACCCCTCTATTTATAGGGGAAGGGGCAAGGGGGGCCGGCCCCTCTAGATGGGATCTAGAGGGGGGGGGCGGCCAGGGAGGGGGGACTTGCCCCCCAAGCAAAGCGGGTACGCCCCCCCTTAGGGTTCCCCCCCCCAACCCTAGGCGCATGGGCCCAAGGGGGGGCGCGCCCAGCCCTCCAGGGGCTGGTGCCCTGCCCCACGCGGCCCATGTGACCCACCAAGAGGGGTGGCCCCTCCCGGTGGACCCTCGGAACCCCTCCGGTGGCCCCGGTACAATACCGATATGCCCCCGAAACTTTCCGGTGTCCGCATGACAACTTCCCATATATAAATCTTTACCTCCGGACCCTTCCGGAACTCCTCGTGACGTCTGGGATCTCATCCGGGACTCCGAACAACATTCGGTAATCACATACAAGTCTTCCTAATAACCCTAGCATCACCGAACCTTAAGTGTGTAGACTCTACGGGTTCGGGAGACATGCAGACATGACCGAGATGGCTCTCCGGTCAATAACCAACAGCGGGATCTGGATACCCATGTTGGCTCCCACATGCTCCTCGATGATGTCATCGGATGAACCACGATGTCGAGGATTCAAGCAACCCCGTATACTATTCCCTTTGTCAATCGGTACGTTACAAGCCCGAGACTCGATCGTCAGTATCCCAATACCTCGTTCAGTCTCGTTACCGGCAAGTCACTTTACTCGTACCGTAATGCATGATCCCATGACCAAACACTTGGTCACTTTGAGCTCATTATGATGATGCATTACCGAGTGGGCCCAGAGATACCTCTCCGTCATAAGGAGTGACAAATCCCAATCTCGATCTGTGTCAACCCAACAGACACTTTCGGAGATACCTGTAGTGCACCTTTATAGTCACCCAGTTACGTTGTGACGTTTGTTACACCCAAAGCATTCCTATGGTATCCGGGAGTTACATGATCTCATGGTCTAAGGAAGAGATACTTGACATTGGAAAAGCTCTAGCAAAACGAACTACACGATCTTGTGCTATGCTTAGGTTTGGGTCTTGTCCATCACATCATTCTGCTAATGATGTGATCCCGTTGTCAACGACATCTAATGTCCATAGTCAGGAAACCA
>NW_025255590.1:0-1886 GCF_018294505.1 Triticum aestivum
CGAAGCACCATCATGATCACCATCGTCACCGGCGCGACACCTTGATCTCCATCGTAGCATCGTTGTCGTCTCGCCAACTATTGCTTCTACGACTATCGCTACCGCTTAGTGATAAAATAAAGCAATTACAGGGCGTTTGCATTTCATACAATAAAGCGACAACCATATGGCTCCTGCCAGTTGCCGATAACTTCGGTTACAAAACATGATCATCTCATCCAATAAAATATAGCATCACGTCTTGACCATATCACATCACAACATGCCCTTCAAAAACAAGTTAGACGTCCTCTACTTTGTTGTTGCAAATTTTACATGGCTGCTACGGGCTTTTAGCAAGAACCGTTCTTACCTACGCATAAAAACCACAACGATAGTTTGTCAAGTTGGTGCTATTTTAACCTTCACAAGGACTGGGCGTAGCCACACTCGATTCAGCTAAAGTGAGAGAGACAGACACCCGCCAGCCACCTTTAAGCACGAGTGCTCGTAACGGTGAAACCAGTCTCGCGTAAGCATACGCGTAATGTCGGTCCGGGCCGCTTCATCTCACAATACCGGCGAACCAAAGTATGACATGCTGGTAAGCAGTATGACTCGTATCGCCCACAACTCACTTGTGTTCTACTCGTGCATATAACATCAAGGCATAAAACCAGGCTCGGATGCCACTGTAGGGGAACGTAGTAATTTCAAAAAAATTCCTACGCACACGCAAGATCATGGTGATGCATAGCAACGAGAGGGGAGAGTGTACGTCCACGTACCCTCATAGACCGTAAGCGGAAGCGTTATGACAACGCGGTTGATGTAGTCGTACGTCTTCACGATCCGACCGATCCAAGCACCGAACGTACGGCACCTCCGAGTTCAGCGCACGTTCAGCTCGATGACTATCCCCGGGCTCTGATCCAGCAAAGCTTCGGGGATGAGTTCCGTCAGCACGACGGCGTGGTGACGATGATGATGTTCTACCGGTGCAGGGCTTCGCCTAAACTCCGCGACGATATGACCGAGGTGGAATATGGTGGAGGGGGGCACCGCACACGGCTAAGGAACGATCCGTAGATCAACTTGTGTGTCTATGGGGTGCCCCCTGCCCTCGTATATAAAGGAGGGAGGGGGAGGCCGGCCGACCCTTGTTGGGCGCGCCAGGAGGAGGAGTCCTCCTCCTAGTAGGAGTAGGACTCCTCCTTTCCTACTCCTACTAGGAGGGGAAGGAAGGGGGAGAGGAGGGGAAGGAAAGAGGGGGGCGCAGCCCCCCCCTCCTAGTCCAATTCGGACCAGCGGGAGAGGGGGCGCGCGGCCTTTCCTGGCCGCCCCTCTCTCTTCCCACCAAGGGCCATGTGGCCCATTAACTCTCCGGGGGGTCCGGTAACCCTCCGGCACTCCGGTTTTCTCCGAAATCACCCGGAACACTTCCGGTGTCCGAATATAGTCGTCCAATATATCAATCTTTATGTCTCGACCATTTTGAGACTCCTCGTCATGTCCGTGATCACATCCGGGACTCTGAACAAACTTCGGTACATCAAAACTTGTAAACTCATAATAAAACTGTCATCGTAACGTTAAGCGTGCGGACCCTGCGGGTTCGAGTGTAGACATGACCTAGAACTATTCTCGGTCAATAACCAATAGCAGAACCTGGATGCCCATATTGGTTCCTACATATTCTACGAAGATCTTTATCGGTCAAACCGCATAACAACATACGTTGTTCCCTTTGTCATCGGTATGTTACTTGCCCGAGATTTGATCGTCGGTATCCAATACCTAGTTCAATCTCGTTACTGGCAAGTCTCTTTACTCGTTCTGTAACACATCATCTTATAACTAACTCATTAGTTACAATGCTTGCAAGGCTTAGGTGATGAGTATTACCG
>NW_025255591.1:0-1886 GCF_018294505.1 Triticum aestivum
CAAGCAAAGACAAGGATGGATAGATCACTACAAGATTAACAAAACATCTTTACTGATCACCCTCAAAAGAGGCACGGATCACTAGGAAACAACATGAACATATGGCAATATGAGATAAACAGCTCAAGGACTTTGTGGAAATGCTAAGTCCATGAATTCAGGATTACCAAGAGCACCACTTTGCAATCTTGTGCTAGTCACCACACACAACACAAAAATACATGGGTTGCACCTCTGGAAAGATGACAAAACCCTTAACAAAACATATGTAGAACTCATGGGCATAGCATGCACACAATAATCATGGCAAAAATGACAAAAAGCTAAATGGAGCAGCAGATCTGACAAATGTGTCAAGTAGCCCTCTTCTAATAGCATTTTGGGCATCAAGATGAACTCAAATGAAAATGATGCAATGGAACGAAATGATGTACTTCCTGAGATGAGCATTTAGATATGCTATATGCCCAAAACGGAGCTACGGATGCAAAGTTACGAGGCTATGAACATGAGCCAACAAATTAGGGACTTGGGGAAAAAACGGGGTCAACCCTAAAATTTGGATCTGGATCTGGGAACGCGGTTCCCGAGGTTCGACGCCGTAGCCAAAAGGGATCAGAAAATACAATTGCAAGCATGTGAACATGGCAAAAACATAATCAGTTCTCAGACTTAGTGAAAACTGGCACATGCTGAAACATAACTCAAGTAGGCATGTTTACGAGCTCAATGCACTCACTACAGAGCAAGTCATGACAAGCTAAACATACACCTATTAAGAAGACACAAAATTCAAGCTAGACATGTCAAGAACAATAGCATGGCATGCACGAATCAACTACAACATCATCGGCAAAATTGCAAACAAGTTGACAATCTGCCCAGATTCACAAAGTACCAAAAGTAGAGCTCGATTGACTCAAGCTAGGTTGCTCCATAATTGCAAACAAAGACATGGATGGATAGATCACTACAAGATTAACAAAACATCCTTACTGATCACCCTCAAAAGAGGCATGGATCACTAGGAAACAACATGAACATATGGCAATATGAGATAAACAGCTCAAGAACTTAGTGGAAATGCTAAGTCCCTGAAATCAGGATTACCAAGAGCACCACTTTGCAAGCTTGTGCTAGTCACCACAGACATCACAAAAACACATGGGTTGCACCTCTGGAAAGATGACAAAATCCTTAACAAAACATATGTAGAACTCATGGACATAGCATGCACACAATAATCATGTCAAAAATGACATAAAGCTAAATGGAGCAGCAGATCTGACAAATATCTCAAGTAGCCCTCTTCTAGGAGCATTTCGGGCATCAAGATGAACTCAAATGAAAATGATGCACTAGAATGAAATGATGTACTCTCTGAGGTGAACATTTAGATATGTTATATGCCCAAAACGGAGCTACGGATGCAGAGTTACGAGGCTATGAACATGAGCCAAAAAATTAGGGACTTAGGGGAAAAAACGGGGTCAACCCTAAAATTTGAATCTGGATCTGGGAACACGGTTCCCGAGGTTCGACGCCGTAGCCAAAAGGGATCAGAAAATACAATTGCAAGCATGTGAACATGGCAAAAACATAATCAGTTCTCAGACTTAGTGAAAACTGGCACATGCTGAAACATAACTCAAGTAGGCATGTTTACGAGCTCGATGCACTCACTACAGAGCAAGGCATGACAAGCTAAGCATACACCCATTAAGAAGACGCAAAATGCAAGCTATACATGTCAAGAACAATAGCATAGCATGCACGGATCAACTACAACATCATCGACAAAATTGCAAACAAGTTGACAATCTGCCCAGGTTCACAAAGTAGCAAAAGTAGAGCTCGATTGACTGAAGCTAGGGTGCTCCATAATT
>NW_025255592.1:0-1886 GCF_018294505.1 Triticum aestivum
ACGGCGTAGCACAACTAGCATCAATGAAGGATACTAAGTAGCTCTTGACAGCAAGATATAAGTGAATATCACGAAGGCAGTGAAGATAATGATGAAAAACAACTGCCAAGCAGGATATACAACAACTCTCTCTCCAACTTTCCTCTTGAAAAGTTTAAGACAATTTTCTGATAATTTCTTTCAAAGAATGCTATTAACTCAAGCTTTCCAATGCAAAAAGAATCACTCAATTCCGAGTTGATATGAGGAGTCAAAGAATTCTAAAACTGGCCTGAAAAATTGGAACAAGCTGTGTTCATGAAGTTCGGAGGGCAAAAAGACCTATTTAGAAGCCGATTTTGAGGTGTCAAATATTGAACTAGCTTCTGCAACTATTTAGATGCGGCTCGTCGCTAGCTTCAATTTGAGTACTCACGGAGCCAAAATGGACTTCGTATGAGGAAGATACACCTGTTTTACTAAACAGTGCGCAAAACAGATTCCAATCCGAATTCAGGTACGAGATTGATTCTAGATAGATCCAATTTTTTTTCTTTCTCTCCTTTTTTTTCTCTCTGACTTTTTTTTTCTCCTTTTTTTTTCTCCTTTTTTTCTCTCTTTTTTTCTCCCTCTTTCCAAAACAAACTAGATAAGATGCAGATTGGATCAAGTGAAGATGTGAACGATCTCAACTATTATTATGACAATGAATGGTGGGTAGCACGTGGTGGAAATTGATGGATGGGTGGTGGACAGCGGAAGAGATAATGATGCAGCGGCTGCGTGACTAATGTGAACAGAACTCGAAACTCTAAAGGAACTAGACACTAAGACCAGCAACTCGACACGACGATGCAACCGATAATTCAACTATGCAAGCAATGAAAAGAAAATTGCAAAGGCTCAGACTGGCTTGGACCAAGGATGAATAGATCTAACTCTTTTTTGTGGCTTTTTCTTGGACAATAGGTAAGAAAATAAATCTAATCTAGGAAAACTGGAAATTCTCACCGAGCAACCTGAAAACTGATACCACTTGATAGAGGCGGGGTGTCCCGATCTTTCGATGAGATGATAACTATCGATTTGGTGGAGACGACTTTGACGATCCGACTACAAACGTGCACGACGTTGCGCCTTAGCAATCGCTAAACCAACTCCGAGAGGTTATTGATCACGCCGGAGCACAATCAACCTGACCACAAAGGTCTATTCCTGCAAGCAATCAAAGAACAAGCAAGAATATGATAAAAGCAATCTGAATATTGCGAGTATATATGAAGTATTGATAAAGGTGGGGATCCGTAAGCGGTCTTGGTCTGGTCGTTGGACACAAACGAAGTACACGAAGTTGCAATGGCTAACTTTTAACTAAACAAATCCCAAGGAAAAGCTACTAGATGGATCTACTTATATAGGAGCAAGGGGTGGAGGCCAAGGAGGTGGGAGGACGTCCCAAGGCAGCCTAAAACTAAATCTAGGTTGTACAAGGCCAATGGGCCCAAGTGGAGGTGATGTAACACCTTTGGACTTGTAGTTTGACTCGGATTCTGCTGCAGCATCAGATTGTTTCGTCCACAACTCAACGCTCCGGACGAATTTGAAGGTGATTCCAATTGGGTTGGAAAGTGCACGAAATCTAGTTTCCAACAAAAAAAGAATCACCCAATTCGGAGTCCGTATGAAAAACTTGTGTGCGTTTTGAGTCAGGTGTGTCTGTGCAGTCCGAATCTGAATCCAGAACGTGAGAGACTTGGACTCTATCTTCTCTTGGGCCAAAAGTGACGTGAGAGAACTTTTTGGACAGCAAATAAACATCTCTTTCTTCCTTATCTTCATATGTGGATTGTACAAATGTCCCATACACCTGCAATTAGACAAAACACAAAAGTGTGTGAAGTATTTTT
>NW_025255593.1:0-1886 GCF_018294505.1 Triticum aestivum
ATGGATGTCAAAACTGCATTCCTGAATGGATTTCTGGAAGAAGAGTTGTATATGATGCAACCAGAAGGTTTTGTCGATCCAAAGGGAGCTAACAAAGTGTGCAAGCTCCAGCGATCCATTTATGGACTGGTGCAAGCCTCTCGGAGTTGGAATAAACGTTTTGATAGTGTGATCAAAGCATTTGGTTTTATACAGACTTTCGGAGAAGCCTGTATTTACAAGAAAGTGAGTGGGAGCTCTGTAGCATTTCTGATATTATATGTGGATGACATATTACTGATTGGAAATGATATAGAATTTCTGAATAGCATAAAGGGATACTTGAATAAAAGTTTTTCAATGAAAGACCTCGGTGAAGCTGCTTACATATTAGGCATTAAGATCTATAGAGATAGATCAAGACGCTTAATTGGACTTTCACAAAGCACATACCTTGACAAAATTTTGAAGAAGTTCAAAATGGATCAAGCAAAGAAAGGGTTCTTGCCTGTGTTACAATGTGTGAAATTGAGTAAGACTCAATGCCCGACCACTGCAGAAGATAGAGAAAATATGAAAGATGTTCCCTATGCATCAGCCATAGGCTCTATCATGTATGCAATGCTGTGTACCAGACCTGATGTGTGCCTTGCTATAAGTTTAGCAGGGAGGTACCAAAGTAATCCAGGAATGGATCACTGGACAGCGGTCAAGAACATCCTGAAATACCTGAAAAGGACTAAGGATATGTTTCTCGTATATGGAAGTGACAAAGAGCTCATCGTAAAAGGTTACGTTGATGCAAGCTTTGACACTGATCCGGACGATTCTAAATCGCAAACCGGATACGTGTTTACATTAAACGGTGGAGCTGTCAGTTGGTGCAGTTCTAAACAAAGCGTCGTAGCGGGATCTACATGTGAAGCGGAATACATAGCTGCTTCGGAAGCAGCAAATGAAGGAGTCTGGATGAAGGAGTTCATATCCGATCTAGGTGTCATACCTAGTGCATCGGGTCCAATGAAAATCTTTTGTGACAATACTGGTGCAATTGCCTTGGCAAAGGAATCCAGATTTCACAAAAGGACCAAACACATCAAGAGACGCTTCAACTCCATCCGGGATCTAGTCCAGGTGGGAGTAATAGAGATTTGCAATATACATACGGATCTGAATGTTGCAGACCCGTTGACTAAGCCTCTTCCACGAGCAAAACATGATCAGCACCAAAGCTCCATGGGTGTTAGATTCATTACAGTGTAATCTAGATTATTGACTCTAGTGCAAGTGGGAGACTGAAGGAAATATGCCCTAGAGGCAATAATAAAGTTATTATTTATTTCCTTATAATCATGATAAATGTTTATTATTCATGCTAGAATTGTATTTACCGGAAACATAATATATGTGTGAATACATAGACAAACAGAGTGTCACTAGTATGCCTCTACTTGACTAGCTCGTTAATCAAAGATGGTTATGTTTCCTAACCATGAACAATGAGTTGTTATTTGATTAACGAGGTCACATCATTAGTAGAATGATCTGATTGACATGACCCATTCCATTAGCTTAGCACCCGATCGTTTAGTATGTTGCTATTGCTTTCTTCATGACTTATACATGTTCCTATGACTATGAGATTATGCAACTCCCGTTTACCGGAGGAACACTTTGGGTACTACCAAACGTCACAACGTAACTGGGTGATTATAAAGGAGTACTACAGGTGTCTCCAATGGTCGATGTTGGGTTGGCGTATTTCGAGATTAGGATTTGTCACTCCGATTGTCGGAGAGGTATATCTGGGCCCTCTCGGTAATACACATCACATAAGCCTTGCAAGCATTACAACTAATATGTTAGTTGTGAGATGATGTATTACGGAACGAGTAAAGAGACTTGCC
>NW_025255594.1:0-1886 GCF_018294505.1 Triticum aestivum
ACGGGGAGAGAATACTAGTAGAAAGTATTTCTCAAGAATCCCAGATGCTTGGTGTTCAAGAGGAGAGATGCCACATGTCTTCTTGAGGGGAAAGACATGTTCATATGTGCTTACTTGCATTAGTTTGCATTAGCTATGTTCATTTATATCTTTCAGCTCTGATTTTCTGTTCCGTATCTTCTCCTAGTATCCCATGCTAGATTCAGGGGGAGCAAGACATCTAAGGGATATAAATTATTTAAATTCATTGCATATATTTACTCTTGGGGACATGTCTAATCCAATGTGGTACTTAGTACTCACTCTCTACATGTCATCCCAGTCTTGGTATTCTTGTGGTTTCTTCTGTTTGCTCTAGCTAGTAGATGTATCTGTGTTATCTAACCTTGTTTACACAGGTTCATTCCATCCTAAGCCTACTCAAGACTACAAGGTAAGTATATGCATCACAATCATGTGTATGAGGAATTCTTGCTGATGTACCTACTGTTTGCAAGAAGGACTCATGAGCATCAAGGTATTTCCTTTAATACTTTTTGCTCTGATGCATATGGCCAAGATAGATGTAACACAGTGCCTGCTCTATCATGGTTATGCTCTTACATGCTTCTATATTTCATATTCACATGATTGCATACATGTAGGGGGAGCCTATTCTTGTTACATGTCTTTCCAAAGCTTTACTTGCAATTCTTCGTATCCTTATCTAAAGTTTTGATGTATGTTGCCATCAATTAACAAAAAGGGGGAGATTGAAAGCACAAGTGCTCCCTAGGTGGTTTTGGTAATTAATGTCAACATATCTCTTGTTGGACTAACACTTTTATCTAGTATTTTTCAGACAAGTTCAACAGTGGAGTGGCATGGACTAAAGGATGTGGGAACTCCTTCAAGATGCTAAGGACAAATGATTGGCTCAACCTCAATAGCTCAAGACTCTTCATTTTATATTTTAGTGATCCAAGATCACATTGAGTCTATAGGAAAAGCCAATACTATCAAGGAGGGATGAGGTGTTCCTTAATGAGCCTCTTGCTTCATGTGCTTAGTGATATGCTCCAAAACCCTCAGCTACTTTCTCACATCCACAAATGACCTAAACCTAAAGCCAAAATCGGCCATACCGATTCTTTCTATTCGGCGCCACCGAGTTTGGATGTCTTAACCACTGCCACAAACCCTAGGAAAATTGGTCTTACCGATAGGGATCTCGGTCTCACCGAGATGGGATTGTAATCTCTCTGCGTATGTCCATTATCAAAATCGGTCTCACCGAGTTTGAGTAATCGGTACTACCGAGATTACAATGCAAACTCTCTTGTTAACTTATTACCAAAATCGGTCCCACCGAGTTTGAGTAATCGGTCCCACCGAGTTTGCCTGACCAGCTCTCTAGTTAGTTAATTACCAAAATCGGTCCCACCAACTTTGTGTAATCGGTCTCACCGAGATTAAGTTATGCCCTAACCCTAACCATATTGGTCTCACCGAGTTGCGTTTCGGTCCCACCGAAAATCCTAACGGTCACTAGGTTTACTAAATCGGTCTGACCGAGTTTATTGATTCGTCCTACCGAGTTTGGTAAATTGTGTGTAACGGTTAGATTTTGTGTGGAGGCTATATATACCCCTCCACCTCCTCTTCATTCGCGGAGAGAGCCATCAGAACAAGCCTACACTTCCAACATCCTATTTCTGACAGAGAACTACCTACTCATGTGTTGAGGCCAAGATATTCCATTCCTACCATATGAATCTTGATCTCTAGCCTTCCCCAAGTTGCTTTCCACTCAAATCTTCTTTCCACCAGATCCAAATCCTATGAGAGAGAGTTGAGTGTTGGGGAGACTATCATTTGAAGCACAAGAGCAAGGAGTTCATCATCAA
>NW_025255595.1:0-1886 GCF_018294505.1 Triticum aestivum
TAGCCAAACAACGGTTTGCTAGGAAAGGATGGTTAGGGGCTGACATGGCTGAAATAGGAGACATGATATAGCAAGAGATAGGTAGCGGAGCATGGCAATAGAGCGAACAACTAGCATAGCAAAGATAGAAGTGATTTCGAGGGGTGGTCATCTTGCCTGCAAGATTCTCAGAGTTGTCGAAAGCTTGATCCTCGTAAGCGTACTCGACAGGTTCCTCGTTCACGAACTCGTCTCCCGGCTCTACCCAAGACAAGAGCACAAATAAACGGAACCACAATCAACAACGAGAAATGCACAAGCAACAAGATGCAAGACATGTATGATATGCGAGTTATGATATGCGATGCATATGCGTGCTCCGGAAGGGAGATGATGAACATGGCAGTAACTTGACAAACCAAGCATGCCACTGGAAAGATGAGATGATTTCGGTCGAAATCGATATAAAGATCACCGGAATCGGATGCACGGTTTGCAAATGGCAAGCAAAACGAGTATGACAATAATCTGCGATAAACAGCAAGATAGCACTTAAAATGCAACAAGTAGCAATGCTACAGCATTCCAACATAGCAACAAAGCATATGGCAGTAATCTACAGGAGATGCTTGACAAAAGATGAACACTGAGCTACTGCTAGTTCATAACATATCAAGCTCAAACAAGCATGGTAAAAGTGCAAAAGATTACAGGTTCACAGACTTAGTGAAAAACTGGACATGGCAGAAATCAGCATCAGGTAGCAATGTTCAGAGCACGAAATCAATATGCTACAGAAACTTAACATAGCAAAACAAGGCATGGTAGTGTTATACTAAATGCACATGACAAAAGTCCCTTACTGACCATAAGCCAAAAAGGACCAGAGGATATGATGGCAAGCATGTAAACATAGCAAGTTTCGTTATCAGGTTTCAGACTTAGCAGAAAACAGAGCATGGCATAAATATTAATATGTAGGCCTCTTTGTGAGCTTGATGCACTCACTACAGAGCAATGCATGACAAACCAAGCATACCTACAGCAAGATGGCATGATTATGAAGCTATCCATGGCAAGAAAAATTGCATAGCATGTATGGGTCAACTACAATAAGCTTGGCAAAAATGCATGTCATGTTAAGAATCTGCCAGAAATATTTTATAGCAAAAGTAGAGCAAGATTGAGTCATGCTATGGTGCTCTAAAATTGCAAACAATTGCAGGAATGGATCAATTACAACTATATCTACAAAACATCCTTACTGAACATCTCCAAAATATGCATGGATCTCTCTGTAGCAACAAGTTTACATGGCAACAAAATTACAGCAGACAAAGACTTTGAGAAATCACTAAGTCCCTGAAATCAGAAATATTACGGGACCTACTTTGCATGCTTGTGCTAGTCACCACATAGATCACAAAAATACATGGACTATACCACTGGAAAGATGGCATGGCATACTTCAAAACACATGTAGAGCTCATGCTCAAAAGATGCACAGAATAAAAGATACAAAAATGACAAATCTCCAAGTTCTGATAAGAACCAGAGATTAACAGCAACTAGCCCTCTTCCAACGAGGATTTGGGCATCAAGATGACCTCTAATGAAAATGGTGCAATTGAACAAAATGAAGAGCATCACGAGACGAACAATTTGACATATTATACGCGCGAATCGGAGCTACATGCACAAAGTTATGGCATCTCAAATAGGAGCACTTAATGTAAAATAAAATGACTTAGAGGATTTTTGAGAACGGGAAAAGTCAACGCACGTTTTTTTCTGGATCGGATCTGGCCGGAGGTTGCTCGCCGACGGGGAGGAAGAGGAGGCGATGGGGAGGCGCGGTCCGGCGAGGGGAGGAGGGGCCGGAGGCGCGGCGGTCGCCGCCGGAGGGA
>NW_025255596.1:0-1886 GCF_018294505.1 Triticum aestivum
CAATGTGACCAATTGTAGTGCCACACTTGTGTGGTATTCTTTTAGTCTTGCGACATTTAGCGTCAGTGTTATGGATGTATCATATTACCATCAATATTCATAACATACATGCCATCTTGGATGGAAGCATGGCCCTTCATATTATTCATAATACTTAACAACAATTGTTGTTTTTATGAACAACTCTTTTGCAACAAACATTGTGCAATGGGCTAGAGTGTATGAAACTCTAAAATGAATTATGAAAGTAAACCCAGAGGTATTGTATTATTATCAATATTCATAACATACATCTCATTCATAATGAAAGTATGGCCCTTGTGTTATTCATAACATCGAACATAAAAAGTTCTCTTATGAACAACCTTCTTGCAAGATACCTTATGCAATGGGCTAGAGTTTGTAAAACTCTAAATGAATTATGAAAATAAATACAGACGGCAATACACCGATGGAAGGTATAGTAACATTTACTATGTTCCCTGTGTATACCTTAACCTCATTTCAGGCTAGTCTTTTTAGGACATAGTAGCTCTTACATTGATTCGCAACAGAATGCAATCGAGCGGGTATCTTTGTGATTAACTCACAATACCCAAGAATTAGTGATTAACATGTTTAACCATAATTCCCAAGAACTATTTCTTTGACCAGCCTACTATACATCAAAAACTAGTATGACATTCATACATGAGCTGGATATTCCAGTCATCTTTCTTTCTGCCTTTATACTTCTAACAGTTTAACTTTTAGTATTTCTCCTACTCGCAAAAGAAGCACCCAACTTAAGAGTGGCATTAGCCCCGGACTTCCTAGGCGTGTAAGTCATACTAACACCCTTTGGACACTTCCTTTCTCTTTAAGTTGTTGTTTTATTCACCTTTCATTATATGACAGGCGTTCTTCTGGATCCCTTTCCCAACAGTCAAATGTATAGTAAACACTTTTACTAATACTTGCAAACAAACATTGCTTTGTTTGTATCTGAAAATAATTTTCAGTTCCATGAATATCATATAACTATCCCAACTTTCGAAGTTTGGGTTTCATGGAAGCAAACATATTCCACTTGACCGTAACAGAATTCTAGCTTTTGGATCGAAGGACGAGAGTCACATGATCCATAGCATTAGCGGGAGGATACGGAAAGCATGCGATAGGACAAAGTCCTTCTCGGCACTTTTGAGGACAATCCTCATATTACGTTACCAATCGTAAAGTTTTAACCAGATATTTAACAGCTATTCAATTTTAACAGGGAAGGTGGAAACGCGAGCCATTATTCTACAACTATTTTGCAAGAAACACTTAGACAGTGTTCATAATTAGTTGCACTGAGAATTAAACATGTTAATTCAACAACGCGCTCCCACTCAAATCAATATCTGTCATAATTGATTTAGAGTGATTCAAGATCCATATTTCTATTCGACGCCATTGACGGGTTCATCACTGATGACACGAATTTCAATCGGTAGGCCAACTTGCCAATCACATCTCTATGTGATTCTTGTTCATCTTTCGATGGGCGTGTTCCGAGCTCAGGACTCTCCTGCCTGAACGTCAAAGACAACCAAGTGATCTTGCTGCGAGGTCTGACCTCACCCGCCTCATTCCTCTCGATTCGTTCGTGCTCATGTGTACATGGCGCACCCCGAAAAGATACGAATTTCAGACGGTGCTACACTTGGGTGAACACTAACTACTTTGATATTTTAAGTGAGAGATCACCCTAATAAAAAGCGACTACCGCGCAATCAAGAAGGGTGCATCATAAGGGATAAACATCTCAGGCAATTCATAATAGCATGATATGGTATAGCCCTTTCTGACGGAGAAGTATTTCATTTCTTCGTCTTCGGCATTCGCGTCGGTGTTCACCTTCA
>NW_025255597.1:0-1886 GCF_018294505.1 Triticum aestivum
GTTGTTGAACTCCAAGGTGTGCTTACGTGTTGGTCATCAACACTCGCAGTTTTGGCCGATTCTGGCCCGTTTCATGGACTATTACTCACCGTTTTGGGGTCCCAAAGCGATTTCCATGGTTGTCGAATTCCAAGGTGCGCTTACGTGTCGGTCATCAACAATCACAGTTTGGGCCGATTCTGGCCCGTTTCTTGGACTATTACTCTATTTTGGGGTCTTGGAGTCATTTCGATGATTGACGAACCCTTGGTGCGTTTACGTTTCGGTGATCAACACTCACATATTCGGCCGATTCTAGTCCGTTTTGTGCACTATCACTCAGCGTTTTGGGGACCTAGAGCAATTTCCACGATCGATGAACCCCGGGGTTCGTTTATGTGTCCTTCGTCAACACTGAGAGTTTTGGCCAATTCTGACGGGTTTCGTGGACTATTACTCACCGTTTTGGGGTCCCGAAGTGATTTCCATAGTTGTTGAACCCCAAGCTGTCCTTACGTGTTGGTCATCAACACTCGCAGTTTTGGCCGATTCTGGCCCGTTTCATGGACTATTACTCACCGTTTTGGGGTCCCAAAGCGATTTCCATGGTTGTCGAACTCCAAGGTGTGCATATGTGTCGGTCAACAACAATCACAGTTTGGGCCGATTCTGGCCCGTTTCTTGGACTACTACTCTATTTTGGGGTCTCAGAGTCATTTCCATGATTGACGAACCCCAGGGTGCGTTTACATGTCGGTCATCAACACTCACATATTTGGCCGAATCGTGTCCGTTTCGTGCACTATTACTCAATGTTTTGGAGACCCAGAGAGATTTCCACCATTGATGAACCCCGGGGTGCATTTATGTGTCTGTCGTCAACACTCACAGTTTTGGCCAATTCTGACATGTTTCGTGGACTATTACTCACGGTTTTGGGGTCCCGAAGTGATTTCCATAGTTGTTGAACTCCAAGGTGTGCTTACGTGTTGGTCATCAACACTCGCAGTTTTGGCCGATTCTGGCCTGTTTCATGGACTATTACTCACCGTTTTGGGGTCCCAAAGCGATTTCCATGGTTGTCGAATTCCAAGGTGCGCTTACATGTCGGTCATCAACAATCACAGTTTGGGCCGATTCTGGCCCGTTTCTTGGACTATTACTCTATTTTGGGGTCTTGGAGTCATTTCGATGATTGACGAACCCTTGGTGCGTTTACGTTTCGGTGATCAACACTCACATATTCGGCCGATTCTAGTCCGTTTTGTGCACTATCACTCAGCGTTTTGGGGACCTAGAGCAATTTCCACGATCGATGAACCCCGGGGTTCGTTTATGTGTCCGTCGTCAACACTGAGAGTTTTGGCCAATTCTAACGGGTTTCGTGGACTATTACTCACTGTTTTGGGGTCCCGAAGTGATTTCCATAGTTGTTGAACCCCAAGCTGTCCTTACGTGTTGGTCATCAACACTCGCAGTTTTGGCCGATTCTGGCCCGTTTCATGGACTATTACTCACCGTTTTGGGGTCCCAAAGCGATTTCCATGGTTGTCGAACTCCAAGGTGCGCTTACGTGTCGGTCAACAACAATCACAGTTTGGGCCGATTCTGGCCCGTTTCTTGGACTACTACTCTATTTTGGGGTCTCAGAGTCATTTCCATGATTGACGAACCACAGGGTGCTTTACATGTCGGTCATCAACACTCACATATTTGGCCGAATCGTGTCCGTTTCGTGCACTATTACTCAATGTTTTGGAGACCCAGAGGGATTTCCACGATTGATGAACCCCGGGGTGCATTTATGTGTCTGTCGTCAACACTCACAGTTTTGGCCAATTCTGACATGTTTCGTGGACTATTACTCACGGTTTTGGGGTCCCGAAGTGATTTCCATAGTTGTTGAA
>NW_025255598.1:0-1886 GCF_018294505.1 Triticum aestivum
GGTGGGATTATGACCTATCTTTACCTATTAGCGTGTAGGTTGCATGGACGTAATAAAACTGACAAACTCCATTAACTGATGGATATGGTTTGCTTAATTATGTATATATTTCTTGTGTGTCCAGTCGGAAGTCAATATGAGTGATCGTGCGTGGATGTACACCGGTTACATTAGTCAGAAAGTTTGGACCGAGGAATGGTTAACAAAAACCAAGGGGTTTGTTAGAGCCGCATTTGCAAATGGCCAAGAATTAAGCTGGTGCCCCTGTGCCCGGTGCGACAACTATAAAAAGAGGGACGAGCTTGAAATGAGTAAAGAACTGCAGAAGTTTGGTTTTACGCCTGATTACACGGTCTGGACATTACGTGGTGAGTCTGCCCAACGTGCCAGAGCCGAGGTGGTTCGTCGTCGCACCGACGAGCATGGTACCGGGACCGCAGACATGGTGCAAGACTTTGACAATGCTCGGGACTCGGACTAGGAGATGGAGGAATCTGCAAAGGCCTTCACTGAAATGTTGGAGTCCTCAAAACGTCCTCTCCACGAGCACACTGAGCTTTGTCAGCTGGATGCCATCTCACAAATAATGGCTTTGAAGGCTCAATTCAACTTGGGCAGATAATATTACGACGCGATGATGACAGTATTCGGACGATTTCTACCCAAAGGCCATGTGCTACCTCCAAACTTGTACCAGTCAGACAAAATCCTCCGTGCTCTTAAGATGCCCTATGAGAAGATACATGCCTGTGAGAAAGGATGTGTCTTATTTAGGCTTCAGTATGAGGACTTGAACTATTGTCTCATTTGCAATTCTTCCAGGTATGTTGTGGTAGACAACGGTATGGGTGAGAAGACGCAGACCAAAATACCCGTTAATGTTCTTCGGTATATGTCAATCGTACCAAGACTTCAACGTCTTTTCATGGTCGAAGGGACGGCCAGACAGATGACATGGCACAAAACGGGCAAAAGAACCGAACTAGATGCAGATGGGAATGTGATGATGGTGCACACATCGGATGGTGAAGCGTGGAAGCGCTTCGATGCATTACATAAGGAAAAAACGACAGATCCAAGGCATCCTCGAGTTGCATTTCGCATTTATGACAATTATGGCCATCGAGTTGACATAGAGATATTTTTAATCTAGGAGGTATGTGAACCGGAATTTGAAACCGACCCTCTTGTCGAGAAGTTAAATTTAGTTGAAAAAGAAAATGAGTATTTGAAAGAAAAAATTAAAAGAATTGAAGAAGAGAAGATGACATTGGAGTTGTATGTTGCCGATGTCATCGATGATCACAAGATGAAGATGAATGCAATGCGCTTGAAGATGGATGCAATGCCCCTGAAGCTTAAGAAGATAAGAAAATATGCCATTGATAATGAGGCTTGGTATCATTATGCCGTTGCATCAATTGTTACCTTAGTTGCGATCTTCATCATATTTGTTGTGATGAGGGTAAGTTTTCTCTAATGTTTTGCTTTACAAAGGGATACTTAGCTTATTTTCCTCCTAAATGGCATAATTACCTAAGTTAGATAAAAAAATAGCTATACTTAGCTTATTCAGTTCATTTATGACATACTTAGCATACTTAGGTCAAAAATGGCATGATAATCTTTGTTACCTCCAAAATGATATAGACTTAGCTTATTTTCCTCGAAAATGACATAATAACCTTACTAAGCTCCAAAATGACCTATTTACCTAGCTTAGCTCTAAAATGACCTACGCTTAGCATTTTTACCTAGCTTAGAAATAAAATGGCATTTTTACTTACCTTAGTTAGAAGAAGAAGAAGATAAAGAAGAGGAGAGGAGAAAAAGAAAGAGAAGAAAAAAAATCTTCTTCTTCTTCTTCTAACTAGTCTTCTTCTTCT
>NW_025255599.1:0-1886 GCF_018294505.1 Triticum aestivum
TCGTGGGGGTAGCTTCTCCTTCGTTCCCATGTGCTAGACAATTTGGTGTAATGCACTCGGGAACGAAAGGAGGAGCTACCATCACCGACGGTCGAATATATACACCACGTGAGCTGACAGTTTTCAAGAAAAGACTCGACAGACCCATAGCCAACCCGTGATGAATAATAATGATCTAATTTAGTTTTGATAGTACATATATTTAATTGTACAAGTTTAATCTTTGAATTATGAACATAGAAAATGTCGTCGGACGAAGAAGGTCCCGGGGAGTGCTCCTGGTGCAGCGACAACCAGGGTTTCTGCGACAGGCCTCACCTGGACGACGATCGGCGCTTCGGCATTAAGCTCGAGGAGGCCTTCGATTGTGAAACGGTACGCTACGGCGCTAAGTGTTTTTTTCGTAATTAAGCTCGACTTCTACTACTTCAACGTGTAATTTTCATCTTTTACAATTCGACTAGCTTATCCCATGCCATGCAAGACGCTATGTCTTGGAGAGGATTGGTTTTAAAGATCATGAGAGGAATGAAACAAAGAAAATTAACCTAAGGACCCATCATGGTATGGATTTTCAGGTAAATCTATACAATTCTGAGAGCGTATCCCATTTTTGTTGCCCGGGTTGGGAAGCACTTGGCAAGATGTATGATTTTCAAGAGGGTATGTTTGTCACCATGGATCTTGGTGATCCTGACATCGTCCAAGATAATTTGGACATTTGGGTTCTTGTTGATACGCTTCCAATTCTTCCGCTATGTGAGTTCCTCAAACATAGTTATTATGTAATTTATATTGTTTATTTCAAAATAGTTGACAGCTTATTTCCATTGATAGCTTATTTTCATGCTTCAAAGTGTGTGCGGAAGATGGTAGACCGAACCAACTACACCGATGGCTCTGAGTTAACTTATCAAGAGAAAAATCATCTGGTTGCATATTGTACTGACATTGAGAATTACAATGCCTTTTATCGAACTCCTCCAAATTATGGTGAATACGTGCCACTAGTGCACGTGTTGAACAACGATAACTTCCATGGAGATTTCTTGGTAAGATTTTTTACTATTACGGCATCCATGCATCTTTTGCATATTTCTAAAACTGAACTACATTGCTAACCACGAAGTTATTACTCTGTTTTTCAACAGAAAATCCCGATGGATTGTGTGCCCCATTTGATGTATCAGAATGGTCGCCTGAATGTTTTGAACATACAGCCAGGTCGTCCTACGAATCACACCTGTGCATACCGGGTTTCTAAAAACGGTGAACACATGATAATCAAATAATGGAAGAAATGTATGGACATTCGTAAGGAGGTTCTAGGAAGCAACATTGCGCAAAAGGCAAGGATTGGAGACAGGATAATCTCCATTATCCATAATGGAGAGTCAGGGGCTATCTTGTTTTATGCTATTTTACCCAAGAAAATATAGTAGGTCCTACGAGAATGTAGTAGGTTATGAGGTACAATATGTTTATGAGAGTTGATGATGATGAGTAGTTGTGATTATGTCTAATGACCAACTTGTATTTGATGTCTCATTGATGAAAACGATTATCATGAGGAGGTGTTATATCACAATGATGTATTATGATGATAAGTTGTTAATGATATGATGATGATGATGATATATTTATTAGATCATTGGGTGAAAGAACCGTGGATTAGTTTCAAGTGGATGTCCATCCACTTGAAACTAGTCCACGGTTCTTTCTCCCACTGATGTAATAACTCATTGTGATGTAAAATCATTCTCTAAATTGCTGCGGTATGAAAACTTGTATAAAGATGTATGAATACAACATGAAATAAAGAAGAAATATGGAATAATAGTAGTAGCGCGTGCTAGTAGAAGCGCTACTACTAATTACCAGTACCG
>NW_025255600.1:0-1886 GCF_018294505.1 Triticum aestivum
TAGTAATCATGTTTTATAGCTTTTGTTTCAATAAAGTGCCAAGTAAGACCTTTAGGATAGCTTACGGTGATAGTTGTGTTGATCCAGCTGAAAATCAGAAACTTCTGCGCTCAGTAAATTAGTTTTGATAATTCACAGAAACGTTCTTTTGATCTGATTCTTTTTTCTATGGATTGGTACACAAATTTCTAAGGTTTTCCTAATTTGGATGGATTTTTGGAGTTACAGAAGTATTCGAGAGTTACAGATTACTATAGAATGTTCTGTTTTTGACAGATTCTGTTTTCTATGTGTTGTTTGCTTATTTTGATGAACCTATGAGTAGTATCGGAGGGTATGAACCATAGAGAAGTTGGAATAAAGTAGATACTACACCAATATAAATAAATAATGAGTTAAAAAACAGTACCAAAAGTGGTGATTTATTTTCTTATACTAACGGAGCTTACTAGTTTTCTGTTGAGTTTTGTGTTGTGAAGTTTTCAAGTTTTGGGTAAAGATTCGATGGACTATGGAATAAGGAGTGGCAAGAGCCTAAGCTTGGGGATTCCCAAGGCACCCCAAGGTAATATTCAAGGAAAATAAAGAGCCTAAGCTTGGCGATGCCCCGGATGGCATCCCCTCTTTCAACTTCGTTCATCGGTAACCTTACTTGGAGCTATATTTTTATTTACCACATGATATGTGTTTTGCTTGGAGCGTCATTTTCTTCTATTTTGTTTTGCTTGCTGTTTTAATAATATCCCAAGATCTTAAATTCTTAAATTTTAGAGAGTCTTCACATAGTTGCATAATTATTCGACTACTCATTGATCTTCACTTATATCTTTTAGAGTAGTTTGTCATTTGCTCTGGTGCTTCACTTATATCCTTTTAGAGCACGACGGTGGTTTTATTTTGAAGAAATAGATGAAATCTCATGCTTCAATTATATTATTTTGAGAGTCTTAAACAGCATGTTAATTTGCTTTGGTTATGAATTTAGTCCTAATATGATGGTCATCCAAGAGGGATATAATAAAAACTTTCATATAAAGTGCATTGAATACTATGCGAAGTTTGATTCCTTATGATTGTTTTGAGTATGAAGATGGTGACATTAGAGTCATGCTAGTGGAGTAGTTGTGAATTTGAGAGATACTTGTGTTAAAGTTTGTGATTCCCGTAGCATGCACGTATGGTGAACCGTTATGTGATGAAGTCGGAGCATGATTTATTTATTGATTGTCTTCCTTATGAGTTGAGGTCGGGATCGCACGATGGTGAACTCCTACCAACCCTTCCCCTAGGAGCATGCGCGTAGTGCTTGATTTTGATGACTTGTAGATTTTTGCAATAAGTATGTGAGTTCATTATGATTAATGTTGAGTCCATGGATTATACGCACTCTCACCCTTCCACCATTGCTAGCCTCTCTTGTGTCGCGCAACTTTCGCCGATACCATACACCCACCATTTACCCTCCTCAAAACAGCCACCATACCTACCTATTATGGCATTTCCATAGCCATTCCGAGATATATTGCCATGCAACTTTCCATCGTTCGGTTTATTATGACACGCTTCATCATTGACATATTGCTTTGCATGATCATGTAGTTGACATCGTATTTGTGGCAAAGCCACCTTTCATAATTCTTTCATACATGTCACTCTTGATTCATTGCACATCCCGGTACACCGCCGGAGGCATTCATATAGAGTCATATCTTGTTCTAAGTATCGAGTTGTAATTCTTGAGTTGTAAGTAAATAAAAGTGTGATGATCTTCATTATTATAGCATTGTCCCAGTGAGGAAAGGATGATGGAGATATGATTCCCCCACAAGTCGGGATGAGACTCCAGACGAAAAATAAAATAAAATAAAAAAAGAAGCCATAAAAAA
>NW_025255601.1:0-1886 GCF_018294505.1 Triticum aestivum
CCAAAAAAGTGAGTAATAGTCCATGATACGGGCCAGAATCAGCCAAAACTATGAGTATTGATGACCGACATGTAAGCGCGCCTTGGGGTTCAACAACTATGGAAATCACTTCGGGACCTGAAAACAGTGAGTAATAGTCCACAAAACACGTTAGGATTGGCCAAAATTGTGAGTGTTGCTGACCGACACGTAAACACAACCCGGGGTCATTTCGGGACCCGCATAACTAAGTAATAGTCCAAGAAACGGGCTAGAATCGGCCCAAACTGCGATTATTGATGACCTACACTTAAGCGCACCTTGGGTTCAACAACCATGGAAATCGCTTTGGGGCCCCAAAACGGTGAGTAACAGTCCATGAAACGGGTCAGAATCGACAAAAACCGCGAGTGTTGATAACCAACCCGTAAGCGCACCCAGGGGTTCGTTAATCGTGGAAATCACTCTTGGGACCCAAAAAAGTGAGTAATAGTCCACGAAACGGGCCAGAATCGGCCAAAACTGTGAGTGTTGATGACCGACATGTAAGCGTGCCTTGGGGTTCAACAACTATGGAAATCACTTCGGGACCACAAAATGGTGAGTAATAGTCCACAAAACACGTTAGAATTGGCCAAAATTGTGAGTGTTGCTGACCGACACGTAAACACAACCCGGGGTCATTTCGGGACCCCCATAACTAAGTAATAGTCCAAGAAACGGGCCAGAATCGGCCCAAACTGCAATTGTTGATGACCTACACTTAAACGCACCTTGGGGTTCAACAACCATGGAAATCGCTTTGGGGCCCCAAAACGGTGAGTAATAGTCCATGAAACGGGTCAGAATCGACAAAAACCGCGAGTGTTGATAACCAACTCGTAAGCGCACCCAAGGGTTCCTTAATCGTGGAAATCACTCCGGGGCCCCAAAAAAGTGAGTAATAGTCCACGAAACGGGCCAAAATCGGCCAAAACTGTGAGTGTTAATGACCGACACGTAAACGCAAGCCGGGGTTCGTTAATCGTGGAAATCACTCCGGGACCCCAAAACAGTGAGTAATAGTATACAAAAAAGGCAAGAATCGGACAAAAGTGTAAGTCTTGATAACCGAAACATAAACGCACGCCGCGGTTCGTTAATCGTTGAAATCACTTCGATACCCCAAAACAGTGCGTAATACTCCACGAAACGGGCCAGAATCGGCCAAAACTGCGAGTGTTGATGAGCGACACATAAATGCACCCCGGTGTTCGTCAATCATGGAAATCACGTCGAGACCCAGAAACAGAGTAATAGTCCAGGAAAAGGGCCAGAATTGGCCAAAACTATGAGTGTTGATGACCGACACGTAAATGCACCCCGTGGTTCGTTAATCGTGGAAATCACTCCGGGGGCCCAAAAAAGTGAGTAATAGTCCATGATACGGGCCAGAATCAGCCAAAACTATGAGTATTGATGACCGACACGTAAGCGCGCCTTGGGGTTCAACAACTATGGAAATCACTTCGGGACCTGAAAACAGTGAGTAATAGTCCACAAAACACGTTAGAATTGGCCAAAATTGTGAGTGTTGCTGACCGACACGTAAACACAACCCGGGGTCATTTCGGGACCCCCATAACTAAGTAATAGTCCAAGAAACGGGCCAGAATCGGCCCAAACTGCAATTGTTGATGACCTACACTTAAGCGCACCTTGGGGTTCAACAACCATGCAAATCGCTTTGGGGCCCCAAAACGGTGAGTAATAGTCCATGAAACGGGTCAGAATCGACAAAAACCGCGAGTGTTGATAACCAACTCGTAAGCGCACCCAAGGGTTCCTTAATCGTGGAAATCACTCCGGGGCCCCAAAAAAGTGAGTAATAGTCCACGAAACGGGCCAGAATCGGCCAAAACTGTGAG
>NW_025255602.1:0-1886 GCF_018294505.1 Triticum aestivum
AATCAATAGGATCAAAATGACGATGCCTAAGGATACTAACGAATATTGCCAGACATATGGAAAGCATCCATAATGCAAGCAGACAAGTATTGCAGAGCAATAAGCTATTAAGGATTTTTGGAGGATCAAATAGTATTTCGAAGACCATTGTGAAACACATGAACAACTAGGGGATGAGCTGATACTCGATAAGTGCGAGAATTATCCATAGGGGTATTCAGGTGACAAGGAACAGCAAGGCGATAAGCTCAAAGGATTATCGAGACAACAACGAATGTTTCGAGGTATCTGGTAATAACAAGACCAACTGGGGATGAATGTAAGAACAACAACTGCAAGTAGTTATCCATAAGGGTTGACGGTGGAAGGGGAATTGCAAATGCGATGAACATAAGTTCTCGGGTTATCAACGGAGAGTATCTTCAGGGTCTTCACGTGCCGCAGACGATCATCATTAATAAGGGGCTCTCCGGGTGAAAGTGATAACGAGATCCTAATGTTAGATTTAGCAAAAATCATTTAACCGAATAGAAGAGAAATAAGAGTCCCAGAGTATAGGTCGAGGAATAAAAGATCCTAATACCACCCAATGGCGACGTGGGCCCGTAAGGCACACAGCCAAGTTAGTAAAAGTTTTGCAATGGCTAGACTCAACTTCGGCCGAGGAGTTGGAAGGGGGATTCCTACAGGCAGTCGGCTCTGATACCAACTTGTGACGCCCCCGATTCAATCGTACACTAATCATGCACGCAAATGTGTACGATCAAGATCAGGGACTCACGGGAAGATATCACAACACAACTCTAAAACATAAATAAGTCATACAAGCATCATAATACAAGCCAGGGGCCTCGAGGGCTCGAATACAAGTGCTCGATCATAGACGAGTCAGCGGAAGCAACAATATCTGAGTACAGACATAAGTTAAACAAGTTTGCCTTAAGAAGGCTAGCACAAACTGGATACAGATCGAAAGAGGCGCAAGCCTCCTGCCTGGGATCCTCCTAACTACTCCTGGTCGTCGTCAGCGGGCTGCACGTAGTAGTAGACACCTCCGGTGTAGTAGGGGTCGTCGTCGACGGTGGCGTCTGGCTCCTGGACTCCAGCATCTGGTTGCGACAACCAGAAAGAAAGGAAAGGGGGAAAAAGGGGGGAGAAAGCAACCGTGAGTACTCATCCAAAGTACTCGCAAGCAAGGAGCTACACTACATATGCATGGGTATATGTGTAAAGAGGCCATATCAGTGGACTGAACTACAGAATGCCAGAATAAGAGGGGGATAGCTAGTCCTATCGAAGACTACGCTTCTGGCAGCCTCCGTCTTGCAGCATGTAGAAGAGAGTAGAATGAAGTCCTCCAAGTAACATCTCCATGGTAGAAGCTCCAAATATCATCTCCAGTAGCATCGCATAGCATAATCCTACCCGGCGATCCTCTCCTCGTCGCCCTGCGGAAAAGCGATCACCGGGTTGTCTGTGGAACTTGGAAGGGTGTGTTTTATTAAGTATCCGGTTCTAGTTGTCATAAGGTCAAGGTACAACTCCAAGTCGTCCTGTTACCGAAGATCACGGCTATTCGAATAGATTAACTTCCCTGCAGGGGTGCACCACATAGCCCAACACGCTCGATCCCATTTGGCCGGACACACTTTCCTGGGTCATGCCCGGCCTCGGAAGATCAACACGTCGCAGCCCCACCTAGGCAAAACAGAGAGGCCAGCACGCCGGTCTAAACCTAAGCGCACAGGGGTCTGGGCCCATCGCCCATAGCACACCTGCACGTTGCGTACGCGGCCGAAAGCGGAACTAGCCCCCTTAATACAAGAGCAGGCTTACGTTCCAATCCGGCGCGCGCCGCTCCGTCGCTGACGTCTGAAGTGCTTCGG